>NC_134702.1:142780284-143070284 GCF_043290135.1 Rhipicephalus microplus
AGGTACACTCAAACCTCGTTATAATGTAACGGGATATAATGAAATAATGGATATAATAAAGTAAATAAAAGTCCTCTTGGAAGCTCCATCGAGAACCATGCATTTTAACCCTTGATGTAACAAAGTGAAATTGGCCTGTAAATTAATATAATGAACTAAATTAGTCTATCAAATAGACTATAAAAACAAAAAACCAACTGTAATGTGTTGAGTATATCGTTTTCTATGGAGTGTGATGCTCTTTCGGCGCGGCTCTTCCAAACTCCCACGCCTACCCTACAGCCACGCCACGCGCGGCCGAGAGAGCCGTCCTCCTTACACAGCCAGCGGTGAGAATTGAGGAAGCGCTCAGCGGGTCACATGACAGAGAAGCGGCGCCGCGGTGCAGAGCGATTTCGCTCTCACTTACGCGTCCTAAAGACGACGGCAATGACACTTCTAACACTGTGGGCAACGACTGCGTCTCCGCTGCTACTCTCTGCACCAAAAAAGAATACTCTCCGCGACAGCTTTTTTTTACCTCTCCGTGCGCAGCCTTGAAAGTAGAAGGGTCTCTACGTACCGAGACGGGAAAGGGCAAAGCGTGGCGCAGGCGTGTCGTCCATCGGCATTTGAGAGCGAGCAAACAATCTGCCACAGGCTTTTTTCGTTGCTTTTCTCCTTTTTCTTGGCACGCAGCGTTAAGAGGGGCTGCCGCGAGTTTTGGCATAGTGCTGAGATCATTTTTGGAGCGCGGTATGTTCGTATTAACTGTTGCAAGTGCTTGTGCGTTCGAATTACAGGGCATTTTCGCGCATTGGAATACACAAAGTTTTGACGGGACCTCAGCGTGAGTTCGAATTAACCGAAAGTTCGAATTAAGCGCGTTCGAATTAGTTGGGTTCGAGTGTGTTTATTTTCCGTCGCATGCGTGGTCACGTAGCGGTACATCGGGCCGCCATGTGGTTTCCTTCTTTGCATGCTTATAGGTGTGCACCCATCTGAGCATACATTGCCACAAACTGTTATAGATATAACGAAATAATAGATGCATCAAAATAATTGTGGCTCCTCTTCAGCTTCGTTATAACGAGGTTTGGGTGTATTCAAACAACGGGAACAAACTTACCGCGCTACAAATGAAATTTCACAGATCATAAACTGCACAAGAACACTTAGCGGCCTCAAATATTCACCCCACGCGTGTACTCCACAATATTTCGAACGTGTCTCGAAAATTTCTTTTCATGGAAACACTGAAACGAACTCCAGCACTAGTCATTGTTCCGAAGGTGCCCTTCTACAAAGTACTCCAGCGTCGTCTTATGTTCGACATGGACTGACGGCACTACACGGCTCACCGACACTGCTCAAACATCACAACTTCTTGGCCGATTTTCACTACCCGTCCTGCCCTCGGACACCTCTAGTTTGGATCCTACCCGGTTTCGCAGACATTCCAAACAATGAGACTGCACATAGTACGTACGTACCAGGGGGGCAGCCAGGAGAAAGGGTTTAGTCTCGCCGCTTTGATGTCTCGATTTCTCCTCATTTGTGCTGGTTGGCTGTCGTGTGTGTAGAGGGTAAGGGCACGCCCTGGGCACCTTTTCATGCTTGTTTTCTTGTGTTGTTGCACGTTCCGGTGAAGGTAACGTTTAGCAGGTTGAATAGATGCTGTCGGCTGGAGGCGGTGGCGCGCGTCTGTTTCAGTGCTCGTTTGTGACGAAAATATGTGCTCCGTTATGAAGAATACGCATCCTGACCCGCTTTTTGAAACTGTAGATTGCAGGGGATTACATTGTGCTTCAGTGTAGCGTCTTTTTTCGCGTTCGAGCTGCTCAGCGACACACAACAGCTTCGCGGCGTCCCACCACTAAAAAATCATCTGCCACACATGCACGCATGAAAGAACCGTACTCGATCATAGGAAACATGAGGCAAACTACCTTCCAAACACAATTGCACTCAAGAAAAGCAAGAGAAAGCACACGATAAAGCGCACGGATACACAAATCCTCACGCAGCCACATTGAAACACGAAGTGCCATCCGCTTTGACAGGTGGAGCGTCAGCGCCCTTCCCAAAAAAGCGGCCGAAACTGTCAGCTAGGGTCAGGCGCGCTGGCCCATTCATGGCGACACAATGCAACAGGCCGCACCTTGTTTTTTTATCCAGCGGTCATGGCACTGTAGTGCCTCACTCAGTGATCGTTCTTCTGGGCCAACTGTTCCAAAGTGCGCCAACCTGATGATGTCAACGAAAATTGTGCCAAACTGTGCCATTTGGGAGCGTTTATCACCGGCCATAGCCACGCTAGCGCGTCAATACATGTGCACCTTGTTCTCCGGGCCATCAAAGTCACATTCACGTACATATTTTATTACGTTGAATAAAAAGCGGTCGCGCGTGTATCCTAAAATCCACCATGTTATGTTTGGTGCCGACGCAACTCTGGTTTGAAAGTGGTGGATTGACACAAGGGAAAGGAAAAGGAATTTACGCAGCGGACGGTGCATCATGTGACGCCATTAAAAGTTGTCCCTGCTTCATCCACTTTCCTCTGCTTGCGGCACAGATGCAAATGTGTCGCCGCTTTTTGGATCCGCCCATTTGACGCCCTCGATCGAGAGGATTCGGCGTCAAAAATGTCAGCATTGGTCGGATTGGTGTGGCTAGAAAGCAGGCAGCTAGGTTAAAAGTCGCGTGTCTAAGTTTTGCGGCAAAGACGAAATGTGTTTCGTGTTACAGTGGAAGACTACAAAAAAAAAACTACAAAAGAAAGGCTGCTCGCCAGTCAATGGGCATTTAATATTGCAATTCCCGTTTTTTTTTGTACTTGTGAATAATGAACACTAGTTCATGACAGCACCCAAACAGGACCTTTTTTGCAGTCATTTTACATATATGTTCATTCAACTATGTTAAGGGCAGCCATTATTGGGGGCACATCTGCAGTTGTTCATCGTATTGACACTGGTCATCATGCTCACCTGCGACAGCGTCCCTTCTGAGTATTGCAGGCCGAACGCCGCGTTATTAGGGACAACGTCGATAACATGCTGAAACGTGGCGTGATTCAGGAATCAAACAGTCCCTGGGCCTCTCCTGTCGTGCTGGTGCGGAAAAAAGACGGTTCAATAAGATATTGCGTCGACTACCGCCGCCTTAGCAAGATTACGCAAAAGGATGTTTATCCCCTACCCCCCATCCACAACGCCCTGGACTGCCTTCAAGGAGCCGAATATTTCTCATCACTGGTTCTGCGCTCAGGCTACTGGCAAGTGGCCATGGCTGAAGCCGACCGTCCGAAAACAGCGTTCGTCACCCCTGACGGCTTATACGAATTTAACGTAAGGCCTTTCGGCCTTTGCAACGGGCCTGCTACCTTCGAAAGGATGATGGACACCATTCTCGGAGGCCTCAAATGGCAGACCTGTTTATGCTACTTAGATGACATAGTGGTTTTTTCTGCAGATTTCTCATCTTATATCGTTCGCTCTGAACAAGTTCTTGAGTGCCTCACTAACGCCAGCTTGCAGTTGAACCTGAAAAAATGCCATTTTGGCGCCCATCAGCTTATCATCCTAGGCCTCGTCGTCTCCAAAAAAAGAATTTTGCCAGATCCTGCCAAACTTCGAGCGGTTGCTGAATATTCCAAGCCCAGCACACTAAAAGAACTCCGAAGCTTTATTGGGCTGTGTTCATATTTTGGGCCCTTCATCCGCAAGTTCGCCTCGATTATATCCCCCTTGACACAGCTTTTCGCCGACAGCAACGACCTTTCAGCTTGGAATGCCGATTGCGACGATTCATTTACGAAACTTCGCCTACTCCTCACGTCTCCTCCAATTCTGCGCCACTATGACCCCAACGCGCCTACAGAAACACACAGATGCTAGCGGTGTCTGCCTTGGCGTGGTACTCGCCCAGCAAAAACCAGACTTTAGCGAGTATGTAGTAGCATATGCCAGTCGTACGCTCACAAAGGCGGAGTCAAATTACTCCGTCACAGAGAAGGAGTGTTTGGCAATCCTTTGGGCAATCGGTAAATTTCGCACCTACCTCTATGGGCGTCAGTTTGATGTTACCGACCACTACGCGTTATGCTGGCTGTCGTCCTTGAAAGACCCGACTGAACGCCTGGCTTGCTGGGCTTTACGATTACAGGAGTATGATATACATGTGATTTATCGCTCATGACAAAAACACTCGGACTCTGATGCCCTATCTGGATCGCCACTGCCTTCCGACACTGCCGGCTCACCAGCTTCCACTTGTTATTCATCATCTCTGACCATCACAGACATGCCGGAAGAACAGCGCAAAGATCCCTTGATCGCTTCCCTACTTGACATTTTGTCTCAACAGGCCCCAACCTACGCCTCACGCATCCTACGTCGTCAAGTCTAACACTTCACACTTCGTGAAGGCTTGCTGTATCGTCGCAATCACCTGACCGACGGCTGCAGGTGGCTCCTCGTGATCCCCTGTCATTTGCACGCGGTCATTTGCAGTGCCTTTCGCGACGACCCTCAATGCAATCACGCTGGCTCGTTCAAGACGTACTCGCGTCTTCGCCTGAGGTACTACTGGTTAGGCATGTATCGATACGTTCGCCAGTACGTTCAGTTGTGTCCTGCGTGCCAACGTCGCAAGGTGCCTTCTCACAGCACCGCTGGTCCGTTACAGCCATTGTCCTGCCCTGCCTGACCATTCGTCCACAACCCCCTTTCTGCACAGCTTACGCTACTTGCCGGCAAATGTCGTGGTTGAGTGGAGTACCTTGATTCTTTATTCCTCAACATACCAGACGAATCGTGCAGTAGCGCCTCGACTGAACTTCATGCGCTTTCCCCACTAAAATGCTCGTTGAGCGTCATCTTCTCGAGTTTCATCGCCGACGTCTTAAGTGCTCAAGAACGCGCTGAGCTTCTTAATCTCCTCCAGCGCTTCGCGAATTTATTCGACGTTTCTCAGCAGCAATTGGGTCACACTTCCGCAGTGCACCACTACATTGACACCGTTTTTGCACCAGCCATTGTGTCCAAGACCGTACCGTGTCTCTGCTGTAGAACGTCACGTCATTAACGACCAGGTCAAAGAGATGCTTCTCCGTCGCGTTATTCAACCATCGCACAGTCCTTGGGCATCTCCTGTCGTTCAAGTTCAAAAGAAGGATGGATCGATTTGATTTTGAGTCGACTACCGGCGATTAAACAAGGTGACGCGAAAAGACGTCTATTCATTACTGCGCATCGACGACGCCCTTGACAGCCTCCAAGGAGCTGAATTCTTCTCCTCCTTAGACTTACGATCTGGATACTGGCAGGTTCCTATGGCAGAGGCCGATCGCCAGAAAACTGCATTCATTACACCAGATGGCCTGTACGAATTTAACGTAATGCCTTTTGGGCTTTGTGATGCTCCTGCTATGTTTGAAATACTCATGGACAACACGCTGCATGGACTGAAGTGGCCTGTGTGTTTATGCTACCTCGACGACATCGTCATTTTCTCTCCCAATTTTCCTACTCATCTACTTCGGCTCCAACTGGTTCTGACGTGCTCAACCAACGCTGGGCTCCAACTGAACCTTAAAAAGTGCCGCTTCGGTGCGCGAGAGCTGTCCATCTTTGGGCACATAGTGTCCAAGTATGGTGTTCTACCCGACCCTGCAAAACTGCGAGCGGTCGCCAAGTTCGCAAAACCTACTACACGGAAAGAATTACGCAGTTTTGTGGGATTATGCTCGTAGTTCCAGCGCTTCGAAATTTTGCGTCAATCATGTCACCACTGACCAACCTCCTGCGCGATGACGCAGACCTTTCATGCTGGTCTCCTGACTGCGACGACGCGTTTGCCATGCTCCGTAGTCTGCTAACATCTCCTCCCATTCTTTGGCACTTCGCCCCAAGAGCTGCAACGATAGTTCACACTGACGCTAGCGGGGTTGGTCTTGGCGCTGTCCTCGCCCAACTCAAGCCGGGCTACCCCGAATACGTCGTTGCTTATGCGAGTCGCACGCTCACTAAAGCTAAGGCCCATTACAACATCACCGAAAAGGAGTGCTTAGCGCTAGCGTGGGCGCTTCGCAAGTTCCGCCCTTATTTGTTTGGTCGCCCATTCGACCTGGTAACGGACCATCATGCACTTTGTTGGCTTGCCACATTGAAAGATCCTTCTGTCCGCCTAGCCCGGTGAGCACTGCAAATCTAGGAGTACGACATTTGCGTCATCTATCGCAGCGGGCGCAAGCGTTCTGACGCCGACAGCCTGTCCCGTTCGCCTTTGCCTTCCGACTCGGCCTGCGGAACCACTGGTACCAACTCCGTTGCATCTCTCGACCTTGACTCCTTTGCCAGTGAACAACACAAAGACCCGTGGATCGCTTCCCTTTTTGACTGTCTCTCTGGATCGTCAACCACTGCTGTATCACGATCTCTTCGACGTCAAGCTGCTCGTTTCGCCATTCGTGATCAGCTGCTACACCGATGCAACTACGCCCCTGAATGTCGTAAGTGGCTCCTGATTGTCCCCCGCAGCGTGCGATCACAAATATGCGCCCCCTTTCACGACGATCCCCAATGTGGCCATGCCGGAGTTTCCAAGACTTACGAACGCATTCGCCATCGTTTCTACTGGCGCGGAATGCATAATTTTGTTCGAAAATTCGTTATGGGCTGCCCTGACTGTCAGCACCGCAAATCACCGCCTTTCTACTCATCCGGTGCGCTTAACCGCTTTCGTGCCCTGCCAAGCCTTTCGATCGGATCGGTACTGATCTCTATGGCCCTCTACCGACACCAGATGAAAATCGGTGGATGATAGTCACTGTGGACCATTTAAGGGGGGACATGGGTTCCAAAATTATTTTTTAATTTTTTGCTCAATCTTAACCAAACTTCACTACCTAAGCTAGTTTTTCATGCTAATTTCAAATCTCTAATTTGTTTCTTAATATTTCAAGTGGTTTAGAAAATATGAAGGTCTGAATCTTAATTTATTGTGAACTTCTTACGGGACTTCTTGGCAATTTATTCTTGCTAAATCCAAAAAGTGAATGTATAATCCCAATGCTGGAGACTTGCTGTAGGGGGTGAAGCTATTTTTATCTATTTGAAGGCATTTATAAGCAAGAAAACAGATGAACACTTATGGTCACTATGCTACAATAAATTTCTCTCACTCAAATCTTCAGTGGTAATTTTTCAAGTGATGCTTGAGAAATAGAAATAGCATCACCCTCTAGATCATGTCAAGACGAATAAAATGATACCAACTTTGTCGCATTCACTCAAGTTTAACATAGGAAAAACCCCCGTAAGGCCGAGTGCAATGTGCAAAAAACTTTTGCTGAAGTGAAGCTACAGTGATATTAATGACATCATTCTGTAGCTCTATATTATAGGATAAATGGTCATGCTAAATTTCACTGTACCCACACAGAATACTGCTCACAGCTTGTTCTAGAACTATAAAATAGTCATTGACTCAGCATGAGAATTATTATTTTTTTACTTTGTGGTCGTTCCAGTGCCTTGCAAGTGAAAGGAACACAAAAAAATTATGTAATAATGTTGTCCTTGGATAGACAATAGATTTAAACAATGTTTAGGTCTAAAACCAAGAATATTTATTTTTGCAAAAATTCTCACTATTTGCCATCATGACTGTTTACAGCAGACCAGGGCTGTAAGCAGAGTCCCCTGCTGGCTTGTGACGCTTTGAAAGTCTTTTCTTTATTGAACTGCTGTCGAGATGCTCTCTTCGCGATTTTCGCAGCCTGCCGTTGTCTTTCTCAAGGCTGCAACACACCAAGTTATTGACAGCGCTGTAGCCCAGCTTCTCGGCAATTTCCACGTCGCTCTTGGTTGTGCCTTGGTTGAAGCGTCTGATGGCTTCGGCAACTGCCCTTTCAATGCTCCGCAAGGATGCATGCCAAGTTTTGGAGGCCTGCTGCCAAATCATAGCATGCAGGCTCTCACTTGGGTTCTGGGTGATCCCATCGCTGCACCTTTCCAAGAGGGCATTGTTGCTCAGCCGCCTAAACACAGGCTCCCATGTCTCAATTACGAAATCAAGCAGGCTGTCCTTCTGTGGTGGTGGCTTCTCATTTTTTCGCAAGAGCTCTCTGAAATTTGCACCAGGATTCAGGGCCTTCAAGGCAAAGGTCATGCTTTGGAGCCTCGTCAGTTGAAGACATGTGGTTCAAAGTTGCTAGAACAGCCTTCTGCATACCTGGAAAATCGTTCCTGTGGCTTCTCAATGCGTAGCCATAGTATGAGGTGATCTTTATCTTTTGTTGCGTAAGTCTGCCCTTTCCACCAAGTGAGCCACCTTGAGCTTTTTTTTTCTCCACAACGGTACGTAAGGCAGCTCCCATACGCTTGTGTACATGATTTATGCAGTCCTTTTTGGCCACCTTTATGAAGCCGTACACCTCTTTTTCTGTGAGTGCATGGAATGTCCTGCTGTCGCCGTCCGACACCATTGTCGTATAACGATCCTTATGCTTTTCAAGTGACCGCTCAAACAAGCGTAGTGCTGCCTCCACTTCCATCTGGCCAGCATTACAATCAACATTCTTCTGGCACAGGGGGCATGCTGAATGAGCCAGGCAGAATGTCCTGCTTCTCCTTCCTTGTGTCCTGTGGTGCAAGCCAGGCAAAAGTTCGATAGCACGATATGGTCTATCACGAGGCCACTATACATCTCAACAACGCAGCCAACCCATATATGCGAGCTATGTCCACGTGTAAGCCAGGTGCCGTCATAAATGACGTCGACGTTTCTGGGCGCGTTGCCGAACTCCGCATAGAGCTCTTTGACGCGAGCAACGCTCGCCGCTTCGCATTCGGCAGCAGTTGCACAGCAGGCTTCTTTCATTATATTCACGTGGCTTTGATAACTCTTGTGGTGAAGCCCTCGATGCGAAATATTCATTCTGGCGAAGAAGTTCGACAGAGCCGTTGCCCCCTTGCCGATACTGTTGGTGGCCTTCATGGCACGCATATTAACTTCAAACGGCCTTATTTTGGCGTCGGTCTCGTCGGCTATACAGGGGGACGAAAAACGCTCTTCGCGAAAGTCACAACTGCCGTACGTGACTGTGAGCTTCGAACACAGCCCGTACTTTTTCTTGGCCTTTGAAATAGTGACTATTCTTGCACCGCATTCTGGGCACGCGACAAGTCCAAATAACGAGCGTATCACCGCCAGATCAACAATAACAAATTCTGTCTCGTTTTCTTTGTCACCATCCTCCAGATCAACATCTAGTAACTCGAACTTACGTTCCGTCGCGCACTGCGATGCGAGTGATGCCTTCAAGCCCGCTGCATTTCTCGCGCACTCAGCAAACTCGTCCGCCGAATAAAACGCCGTGTCAGTGCGGTCTAGGATGCTGCTGGAAGTGCAAGATGGCGATCCGACGACAACACAATCCGATGAGGTGCTGCTGCAAGGCATAGGAGAGTGCACCGCTTCGGACACAAGCGGCCGCTGCTGCGCGCTGTCATTGGAATGCGCCGCTCTGGGGGCATCGGGCGAAATAAGCTGCACGTTGTCGGCTGCTTTCTTCTGGCGGGCGTTCCACGAGCGCCTCCGTTTCTCGCCGTACGCTTGGCGCGTCTTCTTCTTTAGATGTGCGTCTCCAATCATGCCTGCAAAAGACAGAAAGTCGGTGCGTCGGTCGTGTAGCACAAGCAGGCACGTGCGGGAAACAGACGAACAACGTGCGCGAATGAGAACCGGCGGCCGACGAACAATGTACAAAAAAAGCGCGGGCAACTTTGGTGGCATCAGCCAATGGGAATCGAGGAACAGGGGCTCGCCTGGTGCGCGTGTGCTCCGGCCAATCAGCGGCCCGGAAGGGGGCTCCGGAAAAGGGGCGAAGGCAGCCGTTCTGTTCAAGCGACGCCATTTTGAAAAGTGGCAAAATGCGCACAAAAGAATGGGCTTCAAAACAAGCCCATGATGGCGGCGATCGGCCGTCTGACTCGCCGGCGGCGCGCGCGGGAAGTTTGAACGAATTTGACCTGCTGTGGGTTGTTTTGCGGGTGCAGACTACATCAAACTCTCTGTCCGTCCCTACATTCCTAATCCAAGACGGTGTTATAAATGTCAACGATTTGGTCATGGCTCGCAGAACTGCCGGGGTCAGGAAACTTGTGCAAGATGGGGTAGCCACGGCCACCCATCTGATAACTGTGTTACTACGCCTCACTGCGTGAACTGTGACGGGGAACACGCCACATATTCACGTTCGTGTCCTAACTGGAAGAAAGAAAAAGAAATAGTCACTCTTAAAGTCAAAGAAAATCTCACATTCAAAGAAGCAAGACGAAGAGTGTCGCCATTTTACGGCGCTACATATGCTGATGCGGCGCGTCGGGGGGCATCGCTGCACCAGCCCTCACCACTGCTTCGGCCAGCGCAGAGCGAGCCGTCGGCTGTGGCGCCTGCCCCCAAGGCGGCAGTAGTTCAGTCTACTCCGCCTCCAAGCGATTGAGGCCGGAGACTCCAGGGTCCTCTGGTCACAAGACCTCACCTCACCAGGCGAGGCCTAAAATCCAAACCACCACTCGCATGTGCGAGCATCCAGTGCCTCTGAGAAGGCAATGGATACAACGGTACCCTTGGTACCGAAAGAGCGGCGCGCCTTCTTGAAGCGCGCCAAGAAAAGAAAAAAACCAATAAGGGGGCCGGACGACCGTCCTGCCACCTGAATTAACGAGCTCACTCCAACACAGGATACTCTTTGTACACACAGCAGCATCTCTCTTGTTTAAATATGCAGACAGAAATATTACAGTGGAACATCCGAGGCCTTCTTCGAAACCTCGATGACTTACAAGAACTCCTCCATGAACACAATCCAAGAGTACTGTGTGTAAGAGACACACTTAAAACGAACAAACACAAACTTTTTACGTAACTACGTAATCTTCCGAAAGGATAGAGATGATGGCATGCCACCATCCGGTGGCGTAGCGGTTGTAGTTAGTCAAGGTACAGCATGCACACAATTACCCCTTAAAACTTCCCTCGAGGCAGTGGCTGTCCGAGCAGTTATTCTAAACAAACTTGTCATTGTCTGCTCTTTGTACATACCTCCGCACCACTGTCTTGAAAAACTTCAATTGCAGTCTTTAATAGACGAACTACCTGAACCTTATCTGGTCCTTGGGGACCTGAACGCACATAATGGTCTGTGGAGTGACTCTCGCTGTGGTGCACGAGGTCGTCTCATTGAACAATTCCTCATTTCATCAGGTGCTTGTCTGTTGAATAGGAAAGAGGCAACATACTATAACCTTGCCAACAAAACTTACTCTTCCATAGACCTCAGTATCGCATCTCCTTTACTTGTACCATTACTTCAGTGGAAAGTCATAAATAATCCATACGGAAGTGACCATTTTCCTTTAGTTTTGAGTACACCAATAATGTATGAATGTCCTCCACATGTTCCCAAATAGCTGGTAAACAAAGCCGACTGGAACAATTCGAAAAGCTTACTCACTTAAATTGGACTGACATATGCGGATTAGGCATAGATGAAGCTGTGCCGTACTTCACGGCCTTTCTTACTGACGCAGCAGCCAAGTGCATTCCACAAACATCTGGACTGCCCGGAAAACACCACGTCCTGTGGTGGAACACTGAGTGTCAGAATGCGCGAAAGGAACAGAACAGGGCATGGAGGTTGCTGCGAAACTCGCCGACAGCGGAAAACCTTGAGAGCTTTAAGAAAATAAAATCTCGAGGCAGGAGAACGCGTCGGCAGGCCAGAAGAGAAAGTTGGCACAAGTTTTTATCAGGGATAAATTCATATACTCAAGAGGCCAAAGTCTGGAACATGGTTCGTAGGGTAGCAGGAAGAAAAGTACACTCACTCTCACTCGTAAACACTCAGGGTGATACCTTGGAAGATCAGGCAAACTTCCTCGGTGCACACCTTGAACGGGTATCCAGCTCGTCCCACTATACTGACACTTTCCAAAAATACAGAACAAGAATAGATAAGCAGAAACTCGAACACAAATTCACTAGATACGAGGCATATAACCAAGCTTTCAGTCTAGCTGAGCTCCAAACATCTCTAAACTTCTGCAGTACTTCTGCTTAGGTTCTGACTGTGCGGTGTATGAAATGTTAGAAAACCTACCAGCCGAAACACGAAAAACCTTACTTCGTTTGTACAATGCTATCTGGTTTTCTGGCACTACCCCTACCTCCTGGAAAGAGGCTATTATTATTCTCATTTTGAAAGAGGACAAGGACCCTTCTTTAGCTTCAAGTTATAGGCCTATTGCACTTACAAGCTGCTTCTGCAAAGTCTTCGAAAAAATGATAAACTGCCGACTTGTACATATCCTTGAAACAAACAATTTGCTCGACCCATTTCAGTGCGGGTTTCGAGAAAGTAGATCCACCACAGACCACCTTGTTTGTATTAAGGCACAGATCAGAGACTCTTTCGTCCATACACAATATTTTCTCTCTGTGTTCCTCGATATCGAAAAGGCTTATGATACAACGTGGCGTTTTGGAATTCTAAGAGACCTGTCCCACCTTGGTGTGCGCGGAAGAATGTTTCACATAATCGAAAGTTACCTGTCAAACCGGACATTCCGTGTCCGTGTGGGCAGTGTTCTCTCCCAAACATTTGTCCAGGAAACAGGCGTGCCACAAGGTGGTGTACTTAGTTGCACACTTTTTATTATCAAAATGACTTCCTTGCACTTGTCCATCCCCCGCAATATATTCTATTGTACATATGTCGACGACGTTCAGCTTGGCTTCAAGTCATGCAACTTGGCAATGTGTGAGCGGCAGGTTCAGCTGGGTTTAAACAAGGTCTCCATATGGGCAGATGAAAACGAATTTCGACTTAACCCACAAAAAAGCACGTGTGTCTTGTTCTCTCGAAAGAGAGACATGCACTCGGAACCTGACATTCGACTGAATGGGCAACGTCTGTCTGTCAAAGCCGAGCATAAATTCTTAGGTTTAATCTTGGACAACAAGTTGACCTTCGTACCGCACATCAAGTATTTAAAAACAAAATGTTTAAAAGCCATGAATGTTATAAAAGTGTTGCCACGTACTACTTGGGGTAGTGATAGGCAATGCCTCATGAATCTGTATTGAAGCCTCATTCGCACCCGCTTAGGTTATGGGGCTGTTGTTTATCAGTCTGCAACTCAAAGTGCTTTGAAGATGCTGGACCCCGTGCACCATTTGGGCATCCACCTTCTACGGGTGCTTTTCGCACCAGCCCTGTATAAAGCCTTTACGTTGAGTCATTTTATGGCCCTTATACAGCCGCTAATCACAATCATTATCCACATTGCTTGTCCCATGAATCACGACCTCCTCTATAAACTTACGACCTGCTCACCGGCGCCATCCCTACGGAGGCGTATGGAGCTAAAGATTGGCGTGTAGGGACCGGAGGTACCGCCAGATGCCGCCACCACTGACCCCCATAGCAGACGACGCACGACCGTTGTGGTGCACTCGTGTGTGCGCTTTCCTCTCATTGTTCTAGTTCCTAACGCGTGGATCGAGCAATCCACTGATTTAACGTCTCGAAGCAACATTCTGGTTGTGAGAAGCACCGTGGTGGATGGCTTCGGGATGCTCGTTACCGGACCTCAATCTTTGCACGAGCGCTTTTGCGTCCCCATCTAAGTGCAGGCAAACGAAAGCAATATGCGACACATAACCCAGAGAACGTAAGCCTTATTTCCTCGCTTTATTTTAAGCAGCGGCGCCCCGCCTAACCGCTGTCTAGCAGCCGCAAACATAATTCGTTCGTGGGCGAGCCGGTGCGATCTTGCATATAACAAGTTGAAACTTGAAACCGACGTGTCTACGACGTAAATGAAGACGACATACGGTACGAACGACGCATGCGATAACCCGGGTAAGTTTTTATGACCTGAACGTCGCCCTTCAAGCATATCATTGTCATACTGTGCACGGGTGATGACAGAGGGGCGCAGTTGTGCTATCGTCTGGGTGCTTTGGGTCTAGCGAACGTCTAACGATGGAAGCGTGCGACAAAGCCGGCGGATTATCGCAACGTTACAGCAATTTCTCGTACATACATATATTATCAGACACAGTTTATTGAAGTTATGGCCTCTGTTCGAGTGTCGCTAGCATTTCCGCATGTCTCACATCGGCGGTGCGCCCACGCCTTTACTGGAGCATCCACATACAAAGCATTACGAGGCAACAGCTCTAGCGTGCTCCGTTTCCCTCATGGGAATAACGTTGTATAGAAACGAGAGTTTTATTTATAATCTAAAGCATGAGTTCTAACTGGCTAAATCACTTTGCACTGTCCCTATTCTATTCCACGAACTTTTAGCATTAACCCACATGGTATTACCCACCAATAATGTACTATTCCTGATGCTTCAGCTGCCAATTGTTTCGTTCACATCATGCCTGTGATGCATGCTGTACCGACACACATCAAAAGCCTCTGTGGCATGGGATTGAAGAACAAAATTTTATTTCACCTGATGCCTTCACCCTTACAATAAAATGCTTAGAAGTCCCTTATGACCGCTACAAATGTGCATAAATTGCTTGCTCAGTGCTAAAAATTTGAATTTTCCATTTGTAAGTGGCTGTATTCACACTGTAAAATGGCAAGAAACAGTCAAGTAAGCTTATGGTTCAAACAAATGTTTTATTCCCAGAACAATGGTACACTGCAGCAACAGTAGTAAATAATATGCTTTTCCAAACATTGCTTTTTAAGCATCAGATACCAGTACAGGAAAATCTAATCTGCAACGAAAATGTTGATACCTGCAAAATGCAATTTATTAGTGCACAAAAACATTAACAGTGTGATCAGCAATACCTCTAGTAAAAAAAGTGAGTAGTACAGCCAAGGGCATAAGGGAATATATAGACGCACAAACTACCTAGCACCCCTTGCTTTACCTAGAGCCCATCAGCACTCCATCTGCAGTAACTACTGGCAGAACTAAAATTCAGCCCTGCTCAAAGCAAAATACTGCCCTAGGATCCAGTAAACACTGCTTTTGGGACCAGACAAAATCTCCCAGATATCCAACAACTTTCAAATATTATCAATGCAGGGGTGAAATATCCTATGTGATTATCATGACCCGACTATTTTGTGTCCACTGCAGGGTAAAGACCTCTCGCAATGATCTCTTGCCCCCGTCTTGCACACGCCGATTCCATTTTATCCCAGTGAACCTCTTGAATTTCATCAAGCAACCTAACTGTTTAACTCGGTTAGTCATCCCTCGATATCCACTCCGTTGCTCTCGCTGCACGTTGGTTATAGGTCCTGTGCACTACGTTGCCTGCGCAGCTCTACTTTTTTCTATTAAAGATAGATGTGAGCTACCCCTGTTTATTCTCTGATCCACTCTGCTCTCCACTAAATATTGCAGAATGTCTCAAGATCTCGAATGTATGCCTTAGCTGGAAAAGTGCCCATATTATTCTACTAAACTCTCAGCAATATATTCACGAAGGTTCTTTAAAACAGGATAAGGAAAGCGCTGCACTTTAATCAATGAAGGAAGCAAGCTGGCTTTAGAAAAGCTTGCCCCACAATTGATTGCATTCATGTGATCAAATCCATAAATTCTGAAACCTTGAAAAATTATGACTAGCAACATGCTGCCATCCCAAAAACAAAGTGTAGAGCCACTGCATTGTACCAGTACAAATATATAGTGCAGAAACTTGGGGGTTAAAGAAAACCGAAAAAGTTAAGATTACGTGGCAAGACAAAAAAAAAAAAGAGAAAAAAGATGAACCCAATATAAAGAATGATACCCAAGTCAGAAGACTAGGAAGTGTGGACCGCACATTCTTGATGTCTTGTTCAGGCATGTCTTGTTTCATAAGGCTAAAATGACACTGGAAAAACAAACTCGCACTCCTATCTGTATTCAAAAAAAGGTCAGCAGCCAAGATGTGCATGAGCATACAGCAATTCTATGGGGCTGTTACAAGGAAAAAGAACTTTAAACTTTCAAAACTTTTCGCAACAAAGGCTTCCTGTTGAGAAGCTTTCTCTTTGAATGTGCCTCGGTTAAATTATTGGCATAGTTTGCCAAGAAAGGCCTCATGAATTTTCGCAAAATTAAATTCAAGAGAGCTGCTCTGTGGGACACACTATCATTCATAGTGCATGCAAATAAGGAATTTTTTAGAAGTGAAGGGAGCACTAGCACTATGCTTGAAAACTTCTGCAAGGGTTTTTGCCCTTTCACAAGGATCGCAGCTGCTTTAGAGGCTGCACCCTCGAGGACGCTTACAAATCCAACAAATGGCAATGAGGGGTATGAGAGTCCTCCCCTGTCAATTCCTGCAATTAGAGAAGTTGTTGTAGAGCTTGATTTGGGTGCCTGTATTTTCATAAGGCAGCCTTCGCAGCAGATGTTATCCTGGACAGCTCTTACTAGAAAACCAGCTATTAGTGCCAGTGTGCTGGCACGCAAGCTTTGAGTAGGAGGACCTGAGAGAATGAAAGAAAGAATTTAGAGAATGGCAATACAATTAAAATAAGTGATTAAGTAGTAGCATCTATAATTGTGGTACCATCTAAGCAAAGTGCAATAATTTGTAAATGTGTCGTACAGTAGCAACCAAGCCCCCCCCCCCCCCCCTTCCAAAATTTTGGTGAAGTAGGTATTTTACCAAAAATAAATAATAAAAATAGGTGTTTTTCTCAAATAGCCAAGGTTTTCAGCAAGTGCCCCCCCCCCACCCCCCGAAAAAAATTCCTGGCTACGGGCCTGGTTAAGGAACTCATGACTGCAATTTAGAACTTCTCATTTTGATGTACCTGCACGTCACCTTTCCACACAAGCACTAAAACTTTTGGATCAACTCCTCTGTATCTTCAAAACATGCATCTTATTACTGAAATGTTTGTGAGTGATAGGTATTCGTAAATAATAAATGGTGCAAACCCACTTGGGAAGCGCTCCAATGCTGTAAGGTAAGGGAGCAGAAGCTTCTTAATGTCCTTGTCAGGTGGTGCAGCAGCTGCAGGTTGAGGGGCGAGTTTGGTTGCCTCCCCAATAGAACCTATAACGCTTCCCACATTGCCACTTGGAGATGAATGAATGCAGCCCGTTACTAAGATCTTCTGTAGTGACGACAGTGCTGCGTAGGCATCGGTTTGGTCATTGGAGCCATTTAGCTGTCTTATGGTAGAAAGCAGGGATTCCGCATCATCACTGGAAAACTTTCCTGTAAGGACAAAATGAAATCCGCGCCCAAGAAGATGCCTGGTGCAGAAAACAGTTGACATAGTTGTCACTCTCAGGGCCTCATAAGTTTCTTCTGACAAAAACTCTAGATTGTGTGCTGTACTCTCTTTCCATAAGTCAAAATAGATGAGGCACTCATTTTCAAGCCAGAGGAGCCTGCATGATAAAAGTATGAGCAATGAGATCAGTTAGAAAGTGGCACTTGGCCTACGGACAAACTACAAAGGTTTCAAGCTTACATTTTAATAGCAAAGAATACCTAATACAAAACTGTGCATATAAAGAAAATGGAACCATTCATGTTTTCACACAAATGGAAGATAAATGACAATTAGAAGTAGTTCATGGATACCTTTCGTCAGCTGGACCATAGAAGAGCATTCTCAGAGCGTCTCTACTCATCTAGAACAATGAGGTGCTCTTAATGTTGTGGAGAGTAAACCATTTATAAACAAGTTCCATGAACTCAATGGTTGGCAGGGAGTCGTCGAACCCATGGAAATTGAGCTGCTGTGCATGTTTTAGTAAAAACCTGAGCACAGATGTTACCTAGAATAAAATTATAATACAGGTGATTATGAGTGGGATAACCATCACCACATGCTTGGGGTGAAATCATATTTTTCTCTGAGTTTCTTCTAAAATAAACATTTATGCACTCTTTACCTGAGGAGAAAAGATCGCAACAGCCCTGGCAACAGACATCTTCTGAAAATTGCTCGGCCGAAGGTGCTTTTTAGTCAAGCACCTCACAAGCTTGAAAGCACCCACCTGCTTTTCTTGTATGTCATGCAAGTTCCTGTGACAAAATGAAATGTTAAACTGTCAATTTGTAAGGCATGAAAAAGCTACCAAATTGTACCTCAGGTAGTCTGGAACGATGAGCACTCCAGCATTCCTGAAAATCCTTTTAGTGTCGAGGAACTGATTCCTGACATTTTTTATGATATGACAATAGTCAAACGACAGGAACAGTTGCCTGTCTGGATCGAGAGGGTGCCTGTAAAGGATCAGTGAATACTGTTAGGAGTCTGTGAAAATGTTGACAGGACACATTTGCTTCAACACTCTAATAGCTCATAAATTTATGCACAATTAAAGGAGGTGTAACCTTTAGCAAAAATGTGACTGAGCAATTACTCACGTGACAACAGGGCATATTTGGCCACCAGACAAGCTGGCAAAAAACTTGCAGTTGGTGCTGTGGTTGTCAGCAACCAACCTAACCACTTCAAACCCAGCATCTTCAACTGATTGCATTACTTTCAACGAAAGCTGCTCGAGTTGCTCCCCTGTCAATCCTTTTGTAAAATAATATCCTACAGGCAGCCTGTAATTGTAAAAGCACTAGGCATTAGGTAAAGGACATGGTAATCATTTGAAGGATTGGAAAAAAAATTATCTGCACAGGTTCACATGACATGAACGGAGAGTAGCCAAATATTTCACATACCTGTAGTGGGTAGACAGTCCTACAAAGACGAAGCAGAGTAGGTGAGTTGCCAGTTGCTCCTCCAGGCCGTAGTCTATTTCGGCACCTCCTAGGTCGACAAATCCATGGAGAGCATCGGACTGTTTATGGTACAGTGCAGATTGCTTTAGTGACATTTCGTCCATCACCAGGGACCCACAGCGTGCCTGCAATAATCGCAAAGAACATAGCTCCAGTAATTTTACTCCTGGCAAAAAAGTAAAGGCGAAGAGTAAATAAAGTACCTCCTTAGAGTGCAGTTTCACTTCTGCATGAAGGCGCTGCTTGATAAGAGAGGACACCACCTCTCCAGTGCATGCGCCAATGTATCGCTTGAGGGTACAGCGACTCCGCAAGGTCAAGACACCAATCTCCCGAAGAAGGCGGCACCCGGCTGGTGATTTAGCGTGCAAAAGAACGCATTTGCGCACTGTCTCCTCACGCCATAGCCCTTTCTTTTTGTCCAGAAAAGCAAGCTGCTCTTGAAGGAACAGAGCTTTTTCGTTGCTCTCCTCCACCTTTTGCTGCAAGTATGATATAAGCAGGTAATGAGATTTTTTTTAATGTTCAAAAAGAGATAAGTTCACTTTCCTCAGGAGATTGGTCATTCGGGACAGTGAAAGCCTAGTCTGCATTCCACGTGGTCTGGTTGCCTTTGATGGACTTGTCTGGCACTGGACAGTTTTGCCATGTTTGGGCATCTGATATGTTTTAGGCAAGCAGAAAGAAGATTCAGGTGCAGGCAAAATTAAAGGCAGAGAGGAGGGTTCACTGCAGGGTTCTGTCAGCATTTCATCCTCCTGATGTGCGGTACTGCTGCCAGCCACACAATTGTCTTCCTGCTCATCAATCTTCTCAGACGGGGACCTATAAGGAGAGGGTATGTCTAGCCTGCAACATTAAGAATTTCGACGTGTTACAGGATGAAGCATGTATTAGAAGAAATTTGGGCGTGGCTAAACAAACACTAATTACACAAAAAAAGCTTACCTATTTTTCTTTGCTTCTGCATGAGGCTTGTCTGGTGACAGCCCTGGCACAGCACACCTTTTCACAGGCTGTCGCTCTTTTCGGGATGGTTCCTGCATATACCCTGGGTAGCTCGGGAATATTGAAGGTATGACATCTGGTTTTAGTTTGCGCGGCTTCAGGCCTTCTCTGTAATCTTCTGGCTTGAAATGCAAGCTGCATACCTTGCTGCGGTCGCTCGGCTCCCATGGCTGTTTTCCTGGTCCTACAAATATTGTATTTAAGACTGCACCAGAATTATCAGATAGTAGGCAATCGATTAAGAATTAGCCTTTTAGTAACCTTCACAACGTGACAGAAAAGGATCTCTAGTGTATTCACTAGTTGAATCCCTTACCATTTCAATTTACTAGCAGCTGCATCAGTTCAGGGCAGATCCATTTGCGCCTATTTCCCTTAATTTTGTTATAAAACAACGCCAGCGCAAAACAATAGTGTAATAAATAAAACAAATTTCTCAACAAAGCAACACCGCTGTGCATCAGAGGGGAATAGTTGAAAGTAAGTGCTCTATCCCTGACACGGCCACGTGCACGGAGTCTTGCGGCAACAAAGGACAGTACGACAAAGGAAAAATGTAGCATGGGCTGCAGCCCCTTAGCCAGGAAATTTTTTCGTGGCGGGGGGCACGTGCTGAAAACCTTGACTATTTGAGAAAAACGCCTATTTTTATTATTTATTTTTGTTAAAAACACATAGTTCAACAGAATTACGTGCCCCCCCCCCCCCCCCCTTTTCCCTGGCTGAGGGCCTGATGGGCTGTGTACACGATCGGCGTCCACGAATCCCACAAACAGCACTTGTGTTTCTAGATGCCAGCCAACAACGCTGAGCAGCATACATAGCGCGCAAAAAAGTTTTGAACTGCATTCCACTAGTCAGATCTTGCAGTGCATGCAATACAGCACTTTCAGTGCCTTACCTTCAGCCTGTCGAGAGATCTTCTTCAACCACTCCTGTCGAATCTGGGTGACGGGAACTTGTGAAACGATATCCCAGTTGACCGCCGATCGCTCGACTTGCAAAAAGGAACGCAGCAGTACACCATTGCGGGAATGGTGCTGCTGCTGTCGTTATCTAACGCTCCTGACTGCGCAGACTACTGGTGACAAGCGATAGCGGCGATAGCCTTGGAGTGCCACAAGATCATGCGAACGCACGCACGCACCAAGCAGAACAGCGGCTTGGCGGCTGCAGCAGTGGGGGTTAGTTGTGGCGCCAAGGCGTGCTGCGGCACTTTCGAGAACTAAAAAAAACTAAACAAGCAAAAGCAAAACCGGCGACACGGGGAGCGGCGGCATGAGCAGGTCGTAAGTTTATAGGGGAGGTCGTGCCATGAACTGGCGCTCTTTGGCCATCAAATGGCCCTTGCGCCAAAAAAACACCATATATCATCAGGTCTAAAAATTTTAAATATTGCATTTTCTCAAAATCGACTTTTTGGCCATTTTTCCCCATTCTAAGACCCGCGTCTCCCCTTAACACACTACGCTGAGACCGCCGCCCTTCCAAGTGCCACTGCACGGGATGTAGCGTTCTTCGTCCTCCATTGCTTCATACTATGACATGGTGCACCACGAGAACTTCCAAGTGACCGAGGTCGAGCCTTCCTATCAGAAGTCCTCACGGCTCTTTTTTCTGAATGCCATGTTGTTCATCGCAAGACCACAGCATACCATCCGTAGACTAACGGGCTCACGGAGAGATTTAACCACGCCCTCGGTGATATACTCGCGATGCATGTGACATCTGATCATACTAACTGGGATCGCATTCTTCCATTCATCACGTTCGCATACAACACCGCGGCACAGTATACCACAGGATTTTCACCTTTCTTTCTTCTTTATGGACGCAAACCATCCCAGACCATCGACACTCTCCTTCCATACCGTCCTGACGCATCTGAATGCCTATCTGTGTTCGAAGCTGCCCGAAAAGCGGAAGAGTGCCCATAACTCGCACGCACCTTTACGTCACAAGAACAGCAGTGCCAAAAAGAAAACAACGCCGACTCTTCAGGAAGCCACAGCTATTCCCTGGGATCACTTG
Organism: Rhipicephalus microplus; assembly: GCF_043290135.1. Taxonomy (NCBI): domain Eukaryota; kingdom Metazoa; phylum Arthropoda; class Arachnida; order Ixodida; family Ixodidae; genus Rhipicephalus; species Rhipicephalus microplus. The sequence continues at coordinate 142,802,107 of NC_134702.1, forward strand.
TATGGCTGGCGGTTCCTTACCAAACCCCCGGCCTTTCCTCAAAACTTGTCCCGAAGTGCGAGGGCTCTTACCGCGTTTTGGAGCAAACCTCACCGTTGAATTTTCTCATTGAGCCACTTTCCTCATCTGACGACATGCGCCAGCGTGGGCGTGACATCATTCATGTCGCCTGCCTTAAGCCATATCATAGCCCTCTGCCTCCAGACTCTTAGATCGCCAGGATGGCTCTTTTTCGGCAAGGAAAAATTGTGAAGAAGAAAATGCATCGTTGGCAAGCAACATCGCCACCGCTCGGGAACTGGGTTCTGGGCTTCTCTCGCTCACCACGTGCTGATCGTCGCCGGCATCAGCTTGAACGTTGCTCTATCTTGATAGTGTTTTCATCGTAGGGCCACCGACGCAGCACACGCCAATAAACACCTTTTTAGTTTATTTATTTATACATCTACCTACAGCATCAGATAAGGCTGGCGAGTTCCCAGTTATTTGTTTATTTATTTGTACATGTACCTACAGCGCCCTCTGGTGTCATTGTTGTAGGGGTGTTTGCAAATGAAAAGTACATACACATCAGTGAAAACAATTTGCAGTGAATAAAACAAAATAAGAACAAATAAAAATAGACAAATCGCAGCATACAATATATGCACAAAATACGGGCTGGACATTTCTGCTTTGTTAAATGAAAAGAAAAACATGAACAGTAGAAAAAAAGTGACATTATGTGACAACATACTCCTTTTAAAGTAGAGGGAACGTTGTGTCAGGGGTGGTCACAATACTTTTCTGGAAGACTATTTCATTCGCGTGACTGCCGCTGAAATACATGTAGAGCTCCATTGCACGGGGAAACGCTAGGTAAGTCTGCTGAACGAGACAAACAGTTAGGCCCAGAGCATGCTCACTGCATAGGCTGCTCGCACCTTGCTGCTTCGTGGTTTGTGACGCTGTAAGCAGCTGCGATGTGCTTAAGTGTCGGCTGCGCAGACATTGTTTTGCACTTTAAAACAACAAATTTATCAAATAATATGACAATTTTCTCGATGAATTGGATTGAAAATTCAAATTAACCGAAATTTCAGACTTCTACCTTTCATTTAACAAGCATTTTTTTCTGTTAAAAAACATGTAAAACTGATAAGACCCTCACTGAACTTCCAATTAAGTAAGAATTCTAATTAAGCAACTTCAAATTATCGAAAGGCAACTGTAGTTAGACTATTGAGAAGGCAGGGGTGAGGGCGGTTGTGTGCACTGTGCTGAGAAATATGTCTAGTTGTCACAGGTAATTGGCAGTAGTTTGACGACTTCTCAAATTTCCAATGTACTCACTGTTTGGTCTAGTTGGAGGCTTTGGCATTCTTCTTTCATTTCCTGGTGAATTTAAGTTTTGAAGGTTGAAATTTTTTTCCGGGATTTCATGTGGTCCTCTTTTGATGTGCTTCTTAGCAAATTACACTAACTCTAATTTCCAGCAACAAGAGCTTGGTTGGGGTGAGTTTGTTCACGTTGTATGTACATCGCGAAAAATGCCAGAAAGAAGCAGGTGTGCATTGTGAGAAATGGCAGAAAGAAAGCAACAGAAAAGTGCTGTGTTGATGCCTCTATTTTCTGCTCCAATCGAGATCAAGCCAAGCAAGCGCTCTTGCTTGGCTTGATCTAGTCAATATTAGACGTCTGTCGCTGTTGTGCACATCGGCGAGCAGCCACAAATGACGCAATATCTCCTAGCGATCTCAAAAACACTTCAGTTCCTTTATGCTGCTGAAAATAGTTCCTTAACGAACTAATGTAGAGATCTCCAGCATCATTTGCCACTGGCGCAGGCCCCATGCTGGCATCTTCGTCATCCTCCGACGTCACCTTCGAAGGAACCTCTAGAACCTCATAAATCAATGTGTCCAATGTGTCCTCCCTGCAGGTTGGCACATCTTCATCGACAGTGACATAACTGCCTATGTCCACGACGAGTCCTTTATTGCCTAGCGAGGCAACGAGGCTCACCTCTTCCTCGTCGTCTTCGCAACTGTTCTGCGTCGAGCACTCGGGCACCACAAAACCAGCATGACGGAATGAATTAATTATAGTCATGTCAGTCACCTGGCTCCAGGCATTTGTGAGGAGGTGAAGGGCTGTCAGCAGGTTTACTGTGTACTGTTTGTCGCTCTCCATGCACAGTGATATTCTCTGCAGAAGAGATCGGCGATAGTGCCTTTTCAGGCTGCTGATCACCCCCTGGTCCATTGGCTGGAGCTTGGCTGTGGTGTTAGCGGGCAAAAACTCCAAGCGAATGGCCTGAAGGTTGGCGACGTGCCCGTGCCCAGGGCAGTTGTCCAACAGGAATATGACGCGTCTTATTTCTTTCTGGAAACGGCGATCCATGTCTCGCAGCCACTCCTCGAAAATCGACCGAGTCATCCAGGATTTTGAGTTGGCCGTGTAGGTCACCGGCAGCGTTTTAGCGTGCTTGAAGCAGCGCGGCGATCTTGATTTGCCGATGATGACCAACAGTTTCACCTTGTCGCTTCCTGACATGTTTGCACCAATGAGTACGGTAACCCTCACCTTGCTGTGCTTTCTCCCTGTGCAGTTGTCGCCAGCGAAAGCGAGCGTCTTCTGTGGAAGCAGCTGGTAAAAGAGGGCTGTCTCGCTGACGTTGTAGATGTCGCCGGGGTCATAATCCTGAAAGATCTCCTTCAGCTTGGTCAGCCTCTAATCGTTGTAGGTCACTTCGTCAACGGCGGCAGCCTCACCGGCAATAGATCGGAACACAAGTCCGTGTCTTTTTCTGAAGCGATCGAGCCATCCGTCACTGCAGGCAAACTCGATGTTCATTCGTTGGGCAATTTCCTCCGCTTTTGCCTTCATAACTACGCCGTTCACAGGCAGATTCACGCTACTAGCACGTTGGCTCCATGCGAGCAGAACATCCTTCAAGCCCTTGTGCGCAGCCGTCCGCATCTTCTTTCGCTTCGGCGCGAAGTCTCCATCGCTCAATGCAGTGGTTACCTGCGCTCTATCCTTCACGATGCCCGTTAGCGTGCTCTTCGCAATCCCGAACTTGCGTGCAATCTCGGTCTTCGTGAGCTTGCCAGCTCTCACTTTGGACAAAATTTCTGCTTTCCTTGAAAGCTCGATTGGCTTTCGTTGTACAGTTGGCTTGCTGGCCATTTTCAATGAGACAAGCGAAGCAAACAAAGCTGTGAGGATTCGAGAAAAACGAGGGCGAAGGTGCGGGACAAGGCACGTGCGATTACGAGGCAACTGTGCGCCAATCAGCTGATGACTAGCGGTGGCCCATAGAAGTGGCGTGCCACGATTGGGCCACGTGTGATCATTACGTGGCGGTAAGCTTTGTGGCTGGGGACGAGCCGGAGCAGCGGCAGACGGAAGACAGCGGGCCGAAGCGTCGGTCGCAGGCGATCCACGTTACGGCCAGGGAACGCGGCTGTCCACGCTGCTGCCGTCCAACCACCAGCTGGGGCGGCATTGCCGGCACAAGTACTGCATTTCGGGGCACGGCCTGGCCTGCTGTTCTCTTCCTTGCCGAGGGCATCGCGGATCTCGGCGAGGCGTCTCCATGGTCAGCCGTTCGGCACAGCGATGAACGTGGCCTGGCAAATGGTCACGGTTGCGCCGAGCATCGCGTCTCGACGCAAGCTGTTCGCTGAACGGGCTAGCCATTCCCCGCATGGAGCATCGCGTCTCCGATGCGGGTTGACTGCTCCGTAGCTGCACCCATGCCATCAAGTGCTGGTGTCACCAGAACGTCGCACATCGGCAAGGGACGAGCAAGACGTTCTGCTGGGCGAGGCGCGGGCGTGTGTACGGAGGATCACGGAGCCGGGCGGGGTTCAGGGTGGCCGAGGATCCTGGTGCCAGGGGAGTTCTGGCTGAATCGAGGATCGCCGAGCGGTGCCGAGCCGTACCGAGCGACGCGCCAGACTCGGACGTGGGCCGCGAGCTCATGAGCTGCAGTGTGCACCCGAGGGTACCTGGCGGTGCCCTGGTAAAGAAGAAGGAATGTGGGAAAAAGAGCTCGAGGATTGAGGCCACGAAGGCAGACGAAGCGGTGCGCTGCTCGATAGGACGAGTTCCTGGCAGCGTTCGTGAGCCGGGCGTGGGACCCGTACGTGTCGGCCAGGTCGAACCCCGGTGTGTCTGTTCGAGGTCGAGTCCGTCGGCCTGTACAAGGTCCAAGGACGGGGCCTGCAGAATGGCTCCTGCCTGGGTGCAGTGGCCGGGAGCAGGTTCGTGGGCGAGACCTACCGGGCGTGGTCCTCGTGAGCCGTGGCCTGATCCTGGACCTCCGGAGTTGAGACCCTGACTGCTGGGTTGGCCGCGACGTCCGACTCAACGGTGCTGCACACGGTAGCGTATCCGTGCGCCGTCAGCCGTTCCACCTGTGCCATCAAATAAATTGTTCATCTTAATCCTTTCTCGTCCGCTATAAGCAAACATAGTGACGAACGTCCTTAACCATCACAAAAGTGCATGGAATAGAGAACGTGCAATCGCAGGCTCGGTGCAGAGAAAGAACTTGTTTCTTCGGCGATGGCAGCGGCAGCGAGGGCGAGGTTGGAGAGGGAGAACATCCACGTGGAGAGAGCTGTGGCTGTATGACGCGAGCTCACATGTTCCCGCTGAGAAACGGCATTGGTCATGAGAGCTACTCTCTTCGCGAATAGAGAATCTCGGTCGTCATTTTGTTTTTTTACTTTTTCCCCTGCTTGCTTCTTCACGGCCGATAGCCGATCTCAAAACTCTCTCGCTCTCTCATTTTCTTCTTGTTTGCTTTGCCGCTCCCTCTGCGGGTTGAAGTGCCGGTGATGCCGCGGGCCATTCTTTTGTCGCTGCCTCTCTCCCTCCGCCGTGGCGCGAATTCGCTTTGCACCGTTGCTGCTTTTGTATTTTGTTTCCCTCCGGCTGCGGGAATGCCCCCCCAAGATTGCCATAATTCTTCTGTAGAATCGCCTCAGTCTCCCGGTCTCCGCGAAAGTGTTCGTCTTAACAGAAGAGGAGGTGCAAGGCTGTTCGTCTTAAGCAGATTTTTTTAGGGGCGAAGCTCCTTAGGGCGTGGGCTGTGCGTCCCGTGTAGCCTGTATGTAGCCACCTCTAGTTTAGTTCTTGAAGTGTTCACTAGATGGCGGTACCGTCCCTTGTATGTAGCCACCTCTAGTTTAGTTCTTGCAGTGTTCACTAGATGGCGGTACCGTCTCCTGTATGTAGCCACCTCTCGTTTAGTTCTTGTAGTGTTTACTAGATGGTGGTACTTGTAGCTGATGATGAAAAGATGCAAGATGTTATAAACTAGAAAGCGGTACTTGTAGTTGATGAAAGACGCGAGACCTTATAAAATAGGAATGATGTCACATATGGCGCGTGTCATTGGTTGAAGGCAATCGTTCGATTTAGTGCGGTGACGTACGCTAGGGGAAGCGTTGTAATAAAATCCGTTCGCTGTTGGCGCGCGCTCGGAGTCGCCGGATGGATAAGGCTGCACAGCGGAGAGAGCGCAAGGCGGCAGCAGCGCGCGCTCGCAGACAGAATCTCGATGTGCGAGCGCGCGAGGCAAGGGACATCGCAAGCCATCCATCGTCTAAGAACAAATAAAAGTTGATTTGTGTATATACACACACAGCGTTTCTCACGTCTTTACATGATGATCAACTGGGCGAATTACACGGAAGATTCACAGTTTACCGATGAATCCCTCCGGAGCTTCGCCCATTCATCATCATTCACCCCGTGAATATGCCGTAATTTTTTTTTGCATTAGGTCTATGGAAAACCAAACAAACGTTCTCACGTTGTTTTGCATAAGCGAGAATTCGTCTTAAACTAGTTCGTCCTAACGGGAGTTCACTGTATACCGTATTTACTCGCATAATTTTCGCACTTTTTTTTCCCTAAAAACTCGTGTAAAACCGGCTGCGGCGGCTGCATTTCCGATGGAGGCAGAAATGTTGTAGGCCCGAGTGCTCAGATTTGGGCGCACGTTAAAGAACCCCAGGTGGTCGAAATTTCCGGAGCCCTTTACTACGGCGTCTCTCATAATCATATGGTGGTTTTGGGACGTTAAACCCCACAAATCAATCAAATCAAAAACTCGTGGAAAGTTGGGGGTGCGATAGTTACGCAGGAAAATTTTCTGCGGAAAAGTACAGCGCAAAAAAAAAGAAAATAGAAAACGGGCACAAATTGCAGTTTTTCCACAATAAACTAAAAGCTTCGAAAAGTGCTGATACAAGGCTTACCTTTACAATGAAACTGCATGTTCAACCCAAATCAAGGTTTATTTGCACAGGCTAAAGTCACTAGCTAATAAGTCTCTTCGGCGAACTACTCTGAGCCCGAGTCAAGAGTGCCATCTTCGTCGCTCATAGCAGCGTCATCGGACTCATTGCCAGCTTCAGCGTGGTCTCCTTCGTCGTTTTCGTGGACCACGTCGTCTTCCGTCCCGTCCAAGGCGTTGGAGATCCCACTCTTCTTGAAGCTGCGGACGATAATTTCTGGCGAAATCATGGACCATGCCTCGATTACCTAAGAACAAAGGATCTCCGCCGGTGGCTTCATCTTGCCCCCGGGAGTCATTGCGTGGTCGCCTTCAGCCATCCATTTCGAATACAGCCTCCGAACATTATTCTTGAACGGCTTGTTCAAAGAAATGTCTAGAGGCTGCAACATCGAAGTCAGACCGCCTGGAATGACAGTGAGGTCAGTCCACAGCTCCTTCAGATTCGCCCGAACGGAGTCGACCAGGTGACCGCGGAAGCTGTCGACAACCAGCAGCGACGGGTAAAGAAGTGTTCCAGGGCGGCGTCCCCAAACAGTTTTTACCCAATCGACCCTAAGGTCAGCAATAATCCACCCTTTCTCCTGTACACGCACGTGTATTCCAGGGGGAGACTTGGCCTTTGGGAGGGTCTTCCGCTTAAAAATAATAAATGGGGGCAGCTTCCACCCGTCCGCTGTTACAGCGAGCACGACGTTGCACCTCTGCTTCTCGGCATCCGTCGTTCTAATATGCACACTCCGCACACTCTTCTCCTCCACAGTTGTGCTTGGTGGCATGTCGAAGTTGAGCGGAGTTTGATCCACGTTTCCAATTTGTGAGAGCAGGAAGTTCTTTTGCTCCAGAATCCTAATCGCAAATCGATGAAACTCGATGACCTTATTATCGTACGCCGAAGGTAGTTGTTGACAAAGAGTCGTCCGTCTCTCGAGCGAGAGTCCACTTCGGCGCATGAACCGTGTGGCCCAACTGTTGCTCCACGAGAATTTCGCGCCGGGATGCCTTCTTTCTGGGCAATTATACGCGCCTGATTTCTCAGCAGCTCGACCGAAACGGCACACCCGTCCGTGTGTACTCTTAATGTATTCGAGTAGTGCCGCCTCAACCTGCGGGTATCTTCCAGTCTTAGGCCCACGGAAGGCCTTGCGTGACTTGTTTGTGGCTTTAAGCTGTTCTTGCTGCCGTCGCCAGTAGCGCACACAGAACTCGCCGCTTAGGCGAGTTCTGTCTTAGGCCCACGGAAGGCCTTGCGTGACTTGTTTGTGGCTTTAAGCTGTTCTTGCTGCCGTCGCCAGTAGCGCACACAGAACTCATCCACGCCGAAGTGCCTGCCGGCGGCCCTGTTGCCGTGTTCCAAAGCATGGTCGATGACCTTTAGCTTGAAGTTAGCTGTATAGCTCTTGTATCGGCTCATCGCGTAGCCGCAGAAAGGACGATGCTAGTCACGGATCACAACTGCGCTATCTCACAACACCGCACCACAGACCGACCGCACTACTAACACTAGCGCCGTGCCACAAGTGCTACTATGCAACTTGTGGCTTGGTTTAGATTGGATTAGAGCTCTGTTCTAGCAAGTTAGTAATTGTTTCTCTTCTCTTTTGAAACAGGGCAGGCGTATCACGTGCCACAGGAATAAAAGTAAATAAATAAATAACTGGTCTGTTCGTCCACTGGCCTGGCGTCAAGAGTTTCCTTAATGCGCGTCAGAGTTTCCTCAAACGCTCACACACACACAAGCAATCACCCAATAGTTCGGTGTAAGTCGAGCCGAGCCAAGGGGAGTCGTGTTCCGCACCTGCTCTATGGAGGGAGAAAAAACATGACCTGCTCCATTCACGTGGTTTAAGCTTATCTGACAATGGCACTTAGACGTTTACATGTTGGGTCACATTAGTTTGCCTCCGACTCATCGGAACCGAGTGAAGGGTTGCGGGCGCGCGGGGTTTAATAAGAGGAGGGTGTGTGGGGCGTTTCCCTGGCCGATGTGCTTTCGACCCCTCCGTTAAGCTGGTCCCAACATAGCAGGAGAGTCTTCGTGGAATTTACCCAGTGCAATGAGTTTCATCTGCATGCATGATGCATAAGAGATGGCGCTAGGCTAATGGCTAATGGGTGCTATTATCATCATTGGCTCAAAGCAGCAAACGACATCTGCTGCTGCGATTTTTGTGGTGCGATAATTACGTGAGGAAAAAAAAAATCGCATTTTTGTTGGCCGATGTTGGGAGTGCGAGAATTACGCGAGTGCGAGAATTATGCGAGTAAATATGGTACACAGGGTAGCACCCCCTAAGGGCGAAGATACCTTGCATGAAACCGAAACTAGCTAACACACCACATCTCCCCCCCCCCTCCTAAAATGAAAAGGGCATATGGCTCTAAGATCCTTATAAGGTGATTAATGCAGACTATTATCATTATTTTAGATTAATATTAGAAACATTAATGGCACATTAGTAACTTGTACGATATTATACAATACTTTAAGAAGCAGTGGTGTGACACATAGAACTTGTACAACCTTAAACTCTACTGTATTGACGACCCTAATATCCGCCCCTTTTTTTGTTGTAAAGTAACGAATTGAAGAAGAGAGAATGGCATGAGAAGGGGAAAAAAAAAACATAGCTATGTACACAGCGTGCCATGTTTGAAAGCACTTATACAAACAAAATACAACAAAAATCCTAGCATACCAGTGTGTCAAGCGGTAGACTTATCCCTTATACAATAAATGCACAGCATACACACAACAATGCACATGTATGGTACAGACTCAAACATACGAGTAAGAATAAGAATTTAGGACACGAAGTCCTTAAACCTGGATGGTTTCTTACGTGAACATTTAGAATGCTGAAGCTCATTGCGCTCTCAAGTGCTACCTTGCGGGGCAGCAAAACCTGTATGTGAGGATGAGCCTACTGGCTCGCTTACGCGCTTCTCAGACACAGCTGAGACCGTAGAGGAATAACTGGAGTACGATGACTTGCTTAACCCTCTCATGCATGAATTAAATCCAACGGATAAAAAAAATAATTTATGGCCTCAAAGTATAGCTAGAGGTCACAAAGGTCATGAAAATTTTTTTATTTAAAACAATCAAAAGCCTCTGTATCAACTTTCTGATGTGTCCCCATATGGGGACAACATGCCGTAAGCGTATATGAGTTCTTATCAATACACATGAAATATAGCTAGAACACTGAAATAAACAATTACTTTTCAAACTCAAATGCTGACGATTGGTCTTGCATATTTCGCTTATGCGCTGTGGAAGGACTGGAGGCACTGCGGACAGAGAGGCATGTTGCAGCGATCGCAGAGGTACCTTGTCTTGCTGCGGCCATCAAGGCTTTGACAGCGGCTGGCGTACTTCTGTTCGCTCTTCTTCGGGAAATGGCGCCCTCTGTCGAACCTCTTTTCCTGGGCCACGTGGTGGAGAACTCTCTTTTTTATGGGCGCTGACGACGAAACGTTGGATGGCCGGCCTCGTCACTTCAAGCTCTGTGCTGCTTTACTGCGAAATATGAGAGCCTTGGCAACGCAACTTCAAAACTCGAGTTGGTCCATATAATAACCCACGCCTTTGTCCCACCTCCTCAAAATCCAGACGTTCACAACTACTGCGTTTAATAAATGGAAGACGATCCTCAAGTAGTCCCTCTTGTTCCGGACGTCATTTCTGTACCTTGAAATCTAGGAATTCATAAGGTCAACACCTCCCATGTGTTTGTTGTAAACTTTGACGAAGTACGGCCGGGTGACATCAATTACTTTCTTCTCCTTTCTGTTGTACCTTTTGGTAGTGCCTTCAGGCTGCCGTCCTGCATAGCTAGAAACAATGTGAACAAGCGAGTTGTCCAGTCACCTTGTCACTGTGATGGTATCTGCTGAAGTGCAAATTAATGTGCTTCCCCTTCTGTTTGCTTTGAGTTCCTTCAAGGACTTAAGCTTTTTATCCACACCTCGCAGACGGTTTGCACGGCACGTCCCGACAAGTACTATTCCATCGTCTTTCAGTTTCTTGACGAGGGCCATGGATGTGAAAAGATTATCAGCGTATGGTTTATGATTTTTCCCTTCAAGTACCGAGGACAACCTGATGACGTCTCCGGCCATGCCAAATTCACTAGAAACGCTGGATCGCCCACCAGTTGCACCTTGGTAGACCTCAAATCGATAAATGTAGCCTGACACTCCTGCTCTCACCCATACCTTGAATACCCAGTGCTTCGGCTTGCTTGGGAGATATTGCTTTATGGAGGAGCGCCCTTTGAATGAAATAATCATTTCGTCCACTGATTGATATTTCTCACAATCGACTGCTGAGCAAAATGATTCATTGAGTGCATCAAAGACTGGCCTCATTCAAGCCACACGGTCATTCTGGAAGCTCGGGGTGTCGCTGTTGTCTTTGAAATGAAGAAATCTGCGAAGCTCCTCAAAACGATTTACAGACATTGAATCAGCAACAATGTCCATTCTAAGCCCGGATTCTGTTGACCAGTAATTTCTGATTCTGGGATATTTGATGTAAGTCATCACCAAGCACATGCCAAGGAAGACTTTCAGCTCTGGTAGAGTCAACCGTAGGTTCTCTTTGCCTTTTTGTTTGAGAAACAATGTGCTCCAGTAATCAGTCTAGAGATACGGCCAGGAAATAATCAATCGGATGTGTGCCGTGCACATTGACCTTATGCTCACCCGGAAAATCGGGAGGATTTTCCGCATATCGTTGTCTCTGTCAGCGATCCACACTTTGCCGTCCTTTCTCCTGGTTGCTGTTCTCGATGGAGCCCTTGCACGAGGGGCTCGTTGAAGTGCCCTTAGCACGCACAGGCTCGCTGTCATTACTTTCTTCTTCTGAACTGCTGGAAGTTCCAAGTTCAGTTAGTAGCTGCTTTCAATCATCTGCCTCTGAATCGTCATAAGAGTCATATGAGCGGTCCAAGAGAGCATCGATTTCTTCCCTGTACAGTCCTCCCTTAGAAGACATTTTAGAAAAGTACCGCTTTTCCATGGTCTACGGAAATGCGACTTATACACGTCCAAAAACTCCCGCACAAGCAGATTCAACTGCACACGTAAAGCACTGGAAAATACAAGAACTTTCAACTCAAGCCTGGCTTTCTGCGGGCGCATTTATGTGGTGGCGTTGCAGATGAGTGTACAGCATTCATGCATAATGTCCCCAATTGAGGACACTTGTTGTATTCCTTCTATAGAGCCTATAGCCGAGAAAAAAACGTCCACAAAAGGAGCTGTTATTATGCAAGAGTTCTTTCAACACATTTTTTATAGTTCAAAAGTACCATAGTATGTTGAGCAATTATTTTTTTTTACGAACATTCAGTGACCTCAAACAAGCCTACTCTTCGTAAGAACCTGGAGGAGCAAAAAACATGGACAGCGAATGCCATCTGTGAACATGTTAGGAACATTGGCATGTCCTCAATTAAGGACACCATGAGGCTAATGACTCAATACAAAAAACTGGACGACTTTTGAAGTAGGATACATATCTGTCCTCACATGAGGCCCGTATTCATGAGAGGGTTAAGCGTTCCTCAGTTGTAGCTGGGGACGAAGAACCCCGATGCGAAACATGAGAACCTGAAGGTTCGGAAGCACATCCATTAGTGTTAGGAAAGATACTGGCATGGAGACTGGGCTCGTCAGTCAAGTATTAATATGGAGCCTGAGAAGAGTCCGAGGACTGAAGCGTACTCGGTGCACGGTAAAACTTCATGGTGGCTGGTCACCACAGCCGGATTTGAAACTGGTGCCTGAGTATCATTTCTCCCAAGGAAAGATGGTGATGCTGCAGGAATAGGGATAGAAACCAATCGTGGAACGGAGGCAGAGTATTGTGACTGGTTCTGCAAAGGTATTGAAGAGTGCAAGCGTGAAGGTGGTTTCTCGTTTGGAATGGACGATCACAAGTTTAGAAGCATTCCAAACCGATTAATCACTCAGCTCAAGTGCCTGGGATTTGACCGCAGACATAACGGTAAACAGACCTCTATACTTGTGTTTTTTCCCTGGAACATGTACTTTAACTCTTCGGCCAACCTGAATGACTCAAGGTTTGGCTCCTCGCTTCTGATCAACATAATTCTTCATGTACTTCTGCTTATGAAAAACCTGCGTCCTTATGGTATTGTACTAAAAGGACTGAAAAGTAGAAGGCAACAGCAGATCAGTTATGTCGACCGATGTGCGAGGTCGACGCTTACGAAGCAACATCGGAGGAGACAATGCCGTAGTTGCCTGAGAAGAAAAACGGGAAGTACCCAAATACTCTGTAATTGCCTATTTTGAAGGCCGTTGTTCTATTTGGGCTAGTTGAATGTACTCTTTTAAGACACTGAACCGCTCAACCTGCCCATTGGCTGAGGATAGTAGTTGGAAGAACAGAGGTGTTGAATACCTCGTACGGAAAGAAAAGTTTCAAACTGATGAGACTTGAACTGGAGACTGTTGTCTGTTACTGAGCATGCCGGAAAACCTTCTCGGCAGAAGACGGAAGTCAAGAAGGTGATGACTGCATCAGACGTAACGTTTCGAACGAAACAAACCTCAGGCTATTTGGAGTATTATTCAATTAAGGGGGCACACTGGTCTTAGAAACTTTTTTTTTGCTTTCCAACCAATTTTAATGAAACTCCATGGCCTTGTTCAGTTTTTTTAGCTGATTTCAAATATCCAATTAGTTTTGATGTAAGCTAATTAGTTCACTAGATAATTAAAAATTTCTCGTGATTGTTCTTGAGAACAATAGAAAAAAAACTAGTCAACAAAAAATTACCAGCATGGCATGAATAGATACTAGAAGTTGTGGAGAATGAAATGACGGAAGCAGTTTTTTTGTCTGGCAATCACACATGCAAGTTTACATCAATTCTAATTTCTCGGTTTAAAGTATGCCTGCTAACCAGTTATTTAAACAATTATTTAAACGTGAAATGCAAAATCTGTTTCCCTTACTTCAAGGTTTAAACATTCAGCTTGACAATGCAAAAGAAATTATCTTTCTAGCTGCACCGCATGTCGAGATGTACCTCTCAAAAATTTCCTAAACGTCAAAAATATGCATTTTGAGAAAATGGCAAAAAACACAACAGTGCCATGTTTAATGTAAACGGTAAAACATTCTGTACATTTTTGCAGCGAAATGACTAGTAGGCCCCAGAAGCATAGTCCCCTTGACTGCTGGCATCCAGGTGCCGCTTCTTGAGCGTCCGCTGCACATTTTCTGCAGACGCACGCCTGAGGGTAGAGTCCCTGGTTCGGCGGCGGTCCTTTTCAGCCATGTGTTTGCTACTCAGTAGGCCGGGGTTCAAGCACAGCTCTTTAAAGATCTTGGATGATGTTACTTGACTTCCGGCATTGAACCTCATCACTGCCTCCGCGACCGCAGCTTCCACACTGTGCAGTGATGCATGGCGCTCCTTCGGGGCCAGCGACCAAATCACAGAGTGGAGACTTTCATTACTGTTCTGAGTCTTGCCTCGCTGGCAGCGCTCCAGCAGCTTCTTGTCCGCCAAGCATTCGTACACTGGAAGCAAGGCCTCACAGACATGCGGCGGCAGGTTGTAGCGGTGTTTGGGGGCCGGCTCACCCCTGGCCTTGGCAGCGTTCTGGCGGCACCACGAGTCAGGACCTGTAGGGCACAGGCTGTGGTTGGACACGGCATCGTTGGACGTCACATGGTAGTATGTGGCCATCGCAGCATTGTGCATGGCTGGCACGTCCCCTTTGTGAGATTTGATGGCCCAGCCATAGTAAGAGGTCAATTTGTTAACCAGGTCACCAGTCAGCCGCCCCCTACCACTGAGGCTCACAGAGCCAGCTGGCCTCTGCTTGGAGAGATTGCGCAGTTGCGTGCCCATCCTCTTCTGGACGTGGTTCACACATTCCTCTTTGGTTACCTTTATAAAACCATACACATCTGCTTCCTTCAAAGCAGGGTAGGTGCGACAGTCGCCATCAGAAAGAACTGTAGTGTATCTCGGCTTATGACGCTCCCACGACCTCTGAAACAGAATGAGGGCAGCTTCCACTTCCATCTCTCCAGCTTTTTTTGTGCTGTTTTTCTGGCAGTGGTGGTTCGCTTTCCACTCGTCGTAGGACGGGTCACTTTCTTTAGGCACCTGCTCGCAGCCGGCGCAAAAATTGCAGAGCACGACATAATCGAGCACAAGCCCCGTAAACAACTCGATAACTATGCCGACTTCGATGTGCGACGAGTGTCCCCTCGTCATCCAGGAACCGTCGTACGACACAGCGATGTTGCCCGGGTTGCCGAGGTCCAGTTCCGCGTACAGTTCCCGAACCGATCGCGCGCACTCCGCGGTCAGCTTTTCCGACGCACCAACAGCTGCGAGCGTCAGTTTCGTCTTCACGTAGCTCTGCCACGTTTTGTTGTGCAGGCCGCGCGAAGAAATGTTCATCGATGGAAAAACGTCGTTGAATGCCGTTTGCTGATTGCCAGTAGACTGCATAGCGCGCGCGCCCAGAACATTGATGGCAAACGGCTTTGCCTTGCTTTCGCCGTCAATGCGCGGCGAGCTCCATGCCACTGACACATCGCCGCAGGTCGCGCACGTAAGCACTAGCTTTACGGCAAGGCCGTATTCCCTGTCCTCTTTGCCGATGTTTACATCACCGGAGCACCATTTGCACTTCACTGCACGCATCAGTTCGTTCACTTGGTCCAAACTCACGATCAAAAACCGTGTTTCGTCCAGCAACGTGGCTGCGGCATCGTCAATATCGGCTAACAGGCCGCACTTGCGTTGTGTTGCTCCAGTTGAAGCGAGCTCTTGCAGCTTGTTTTCGGCGTTGCGACGCACCTCTGCCACTTCTAACGGGTGCAGCACTGCTGTGTCAAGACGAACGCGGCCGCTGCTGGATGCGTTATCTTGAGCGGGCGGCGGCGGAGGTGCTAGGCCTTTGTTATCAGGGGCCTCGCCGCTGGCCACGGAAGGTGGGTCGCTTGCTCGTTCAGCGCTCCTTGCTGACGTGGAACGGCCTTTGAAGTTCTCGAGGAGGGACTTCTTTCTTTTTTTGCCGTACTGATTCCTTGTGTGGAATTTCCTTCCGGCTTTCCACATCGCGCGCGATCCTTGGCTAATCCGTCGTTCTCAGTCCGAGCAATATGGCGCCTGACTGCGCCGCCGACGGCGCGAAGCAGATGACACACGCCGCTTGCGGCCAATCGCGTTGCGCTGTTTAGTCACGTTCGCTCGCCGGCGAATAGGAACGCGTATTTTTGCTTTTTTTGGCGTGTGTTTTCTACTCTACCAATGAGCGGACAGGAGCCAAAGTGGCGGGAAATTGAAGACCGAAGACCGCGCTTTCAAATGAGACCTAGATCACTGCGATACTGCCCGTGGCGCAGCCGCGGGGAATTATTGAGAAATTGCCATTTTGGCGTCAGAATCTCGCCAAATCGGGCCCGTACGGCTTTTATAAGTAGCTGTTACTGTTCAAGTACCAACTTTTCGGAGGAAAAACTGAGCAAACTAATGGAAAAATACCTGTAGATATCAAAACTGACATCTAAAAAAAATGCATTTTTGGGCAATTTTTCGGCCCCAAAGACCCGTGTGCCCCCTTAAAGTGAATGCAAAAGCGACAATCTGAGGGAACATTTGATAAGGGACCAATTATGTCCATGCCTAACTTCTCCCACGGTTTCTCAGGTAAAGAAACTGGTTGTAGGGGGGGGGGGGGCAATGACAGGTTTGGCCGATTTGTCGGCAGCCTGACAGATGTAACAGTGCCGAACCGCACTTTCCACTTGTTTGTCAAGACACGGCCACAAATACCTGTCACAGAGCAGCTGTTTTGTATGGATTATGCCTGGATGGTTTTCATGGGCTAACTGAATCAATTGCCCCCTGCAAGTTTCTGGAACAGTAACACGTTCCCCGCGGAAAATGAGCCCATCGGCATAAGACTATTCGTATTTTACTGCAAAGTAAGGTAAAAGTACTGAAGTCATGTGCTTCTTTGGAGGCCAACCCTCAGCAATGTATTCAATAAGCTGCTGGAAAATACTGTCATTAGCAGTGGATGCCTGTAGCTCGTGCTTATCTAAGCATGCAGCAACCAAAGAAATTATCTCCTCTTCCGGCGCCTGTGCTTGTGAAAGCTGGACTGGCAACCGAGATAATGTGTCCGCTACGACATTATTGGTACCTTTGCAATATTGTACAGGAAAGTTATAACAGACGGGCGCACCATCGAGTAATTCGCAAGGAGCGATGCCCCAACACGCCAGCAGACAGCAAAGTAGTTAAAGCCTGGTGGTCAGTCCGTAACGTAAAATGTAAACCCCAAAGATACACATGCCATTTTTGTACCGCAAACAAACAAGCAAGAGCTTCGCATTCTCCTGCTGAATACTGGCGTACCGCCGGATACAATGTTCTAGATACAAAAGCAACATTTAGCAGTTGATGTCCTCTCTGTTGTTGGAGCACTGCTCCGATGCCGACATTTGATGCATTGGTGGTAACCACCACTGGAAGATTGTTATCAAAAATATTTATGACCGGGCGGTCAGCAAGTAGTTCTTTAACCTGGTTGAAAACTGTCGTTAGCTTCAGTGGTCGATTTAAAACTCTGACCTTGTTGGAGCATGCAACGCAAAGGCTCAACAACATAAGCATAATGCGGTAGAAACTTTGCATAATATCTAACTGACCCCAAGAAGAATTGAAGTGTTATAACATCATTAGGAACAGGGACATCAAGAATGGCAGTGACCTTAGACTCAACCAGCGATAAACCGCGAGCACTTATGTTATGAACTGCGACTGCGATTTGAGTAGCAGCAAATACAAACTTGTTCCTGGGCTTCATGCCGCAGGAATCAATTTTAGACAAGACACTTTACGAGTTCACGTCATGCTCTTCCTGGTTACGGCCCCAAACTAAAATGTCGGCTAAGTAGTACACAATACCTGGGCACCCCTTCAGTACATTGCTCATCATTTTTTGGAAAATAGCTGGCACAGATGCCAGCCAGAAGCACACTGCGAAATCTCTAAACCCCTTGATTCGTCACAAAAGTAGTAAGATCATGACTTCTTCGCTAACTCAACCTGGTGGTATGCAGACGCAAGATCAAGTTTAGAAAAAATTGAGCACCTGTGAACTGTTGTAAGAGTTCCTCAATGTGAGGTAGAGGGAACCCGTCCACCACAATGGCCTTGTTCGGCTCACGCCCAGTCCGAAGCGTTCACCCTTTCAATGATGCCAGTCAACTCTAGTCGTAGCAGTTCGTCGGCAACTTGTTGCCTCAGCAAGAAGGGAATACTACGCAGTTTGGCCGCCACTGGCTGTACACCAGGTCGACGTTGACACGGTGACTGTGATTCCGGACGGTGCCGATGTCCGATAAAAACAGGCGGTGATACTCTGGTGGCGCATTCGCCCAAACCACCAAGGAGTTGACGAGTGAACAAGTGAGGGTCTCACCTCTGATTATTATATTGAGAGCTCGACTAGCATCTAATCACAGGAGCGAGGTGCCTTTTTCCATGACGTAGAAGGGAATCCGGGGCGCAGTTGCCGTTATTCGAGACTGTTGCCTTGAAATAGCCGTGGTTATTTATGGCTTGCTCTGAGTAATTTTGTAGAACAAGGTGCAAAGGTAGCAACTTGATATGCGCAAAGTTCCTTTTCTAATCTTGGATGTTGAGTAATGACATAGCTGCCCCAGTGTTGAGTATGTTGAAAGTGGATCCATTGATCCGTACGGGAAGATGAAGTCTAATAGGGGTGACCGTTTCGTTCACTTGCAGGACAGTAACTTTATTGGTCACTGTCGATGTGCCTTGATGACTGGTAGACTCCGTAGTAGTGCAGCAGATTCACGTGAAGTGTCCACGCCGCAAACATGTCTGGCTCCTGGCAGGGCAAGCGGTGGAGTTTACCCAATGCCGTGTCGAGCCGCAGCGGTAACAGTAACAGGCACTTGCGCGAGCCGGCGGCGAAGCTGGAGAGGAGGTGTCCACAGCGGCGGAGGTCGAGGCAGTGCACGCAGTAGAGGTCCTGCCGGCGCCATCTTGCGGTGAAGCTTAGGGAGAACGGCCACCATTTGGCCTGACATCTTGAATAATTCGGCGAGCTGAGCCGCCATCTTGAATCGAGCGCGACGACACGGCGTCGACTTGTCTTCCAGATAACTGTAGCAACAGGCGGTCGACGGCCTCCTCCTCTCTCGCTATGTCGAGCGCCTTCTGTAGGGACAGAAAGTGGTGTTGCGCGGTGTAAAATTACTTGAAAGAAAATAAAAGCTTAAGCCCTGCATGCTGCACAAAAGTATCATAGGTTACCATATTAAAATAAAAATGAATAGGACATATGTCAAAGAAGTTCTTAATTACATAAATAAAAAAGAAGAAAAAGGGGAGTACCACCACTAGCGAAACGACAGCCAATGGAGCGGGATGGCAAATTCAGGGTATGTATTAGTTATATGAAAATGTTGCCATTTACATTCTAAGTTTGGTCTTCATCTTGACTTACAATGGAATTCATGTCTTTACTGTTTTGTTATATGCCGGTCGTTTTACATTGATAGTTCTGTTTTGATCTTGACTCACAGTAGTATCTGCAGTCGTTTTGTTGGTCTACTTTCTTCTTGGTAGCTTTGACTTAGTCCTGCCAGAAGTCTTCCTTAAGGTTCTCTTCGGAGTCTTTATCTGTATTCCGTTGATGGTGAAGTGTTTTTTCTGGCATCGCGTCCACGCGATGCCAGAGACAATCTGTTTGAAAGCGAGGATATCTCCCGCTGCGCTGAATTCACAAAGCTTGGCTACTCGGCGTACTTTTTGAACAAATTCCACTGCCAACTGGTCTGGTCCCTGATGCAGGTCTTTGAAGTGGGCGCGCAGACACGCTGCGCCTGATTGAGAGTCAGAGTTTCTTAAGCAGTGCAAGAGCTGCGTCGTACACATTCAGCGTCATCTCCTTAGTAGGGCGGTCGGCTCCCAACTGCTGCTCGTCTGCGGCGGCACGCAGGTAGGTGTTGAGTCGCTCGACGCCTAAGGTGTTCAGGAGTAGCGCCTTCTTGTGTTCCAGCAAGGCATCCCTGGCAGCGGCGCCGATGTAGACCTGTAACACAAGAGGCCCCTGCGTTTACGAAATAGGCAGTATACTGGGGCACTGAAAAAACGGAGGCGGAGGGATAGCTGCGTTCGTGATTGCCGAAGAGAGCGTCAAGAAGGAAGTTTAGAAGAGACGCGCACGTCAGTAGAGCTCAGGAGCGAACTGGCACGAAAAGTGGAGAAAAGTAGGCCCTAAGCACAGCATGCCCTCCACACGCGTGCGGAAGAGTAAAAAGGGTTGTTCATTTGCGCTGAACGTACCGCAAAACCTCGAAGTCGGGTGAGGCCACGCAAGCCTGCCGCCGCAACGAAACAATTCTTTGACCATGGCTGCTGATTCTGTGAACATCGCCATGTGCGCCGATCCAGGCGGCCGTGCTTTGACCTCTGCGGGCGCAGGCACTCTCAAGTTTTTCTGTGCGCGAGTTTCACGTTTCGCGGGCCTTTCAAGCAAGCTACCCGACCTGCCTCCTTCCCGCGTGTTTTGGTTTTCAAGGTCGCCCTCCCTCCGTATCCTCATCTCTCTTCACTCTATCGCAACTCCTTGCCCTTCTCTTGCAAAATCTGCTCTCCTCTCTTGATCACAACTCCTTCGGCCGTCTCCACCGCTCTGCGACACCAGGCACAGTGGCTCGAATTAGTTTCGTTTTCTGACTAGAAACGAGCCCAGAGCTGTACCACGCGTTCTGGCATGTGTGCCGCGTGTGCGCGCCTTGCTTGTTCTTGGTGTGCGTGTGTAGTCAGGATAGTAGACGGGAGGCCTTGCATGCTATTTCCTACATCACCTAGACTTTTCCTGCCGCTCAACAAAATGTCCAAAGTGTGACTGCTTGGCTTGAGCGTAATCTGCGCTCTAGGTGCCGCGTTGTGGAGCGCTTGCTCATAGCTGTTGACAACCTGGCGGCCAACTTGCCGCTTTGGGTGTCTTGTATTCAGCTGTGGAGATGGTGAATATTTCGTGTGTGGCGGTGGTGGCTACATGCGCGCGAAACTGTTTTCGCGAGGCCGACTTCGTCTACATCGAGCCCGATGCCGAGCCTGAATCTTCCAAAGAGGACCACTTCGGTGGAGATTCGTGGCAACGCATCGTCGACTCCAACATGGGAGAGCAGGTAGAACATCTGTTGAGATGGTTTCATTACGGCCGATGATTCAGACACCACGGATCCATGCACGGATTAAGGCATTAGGAAGGAATTACGCGGCAAGAGTGGTTTGGAGGAATCGGATTGCTAAAACGACGAAACTTCGAAGCCAGTGCTTCATGCAGCTTATGCCACGGGCCTCGGCGAAGAGCACGCTGCCACTTGAAATAAACTCGAGACCTCCCTTATTGCTACTGCTCTTCGAAACCAGGGCGTCATGGACTTTTTTGGAGGAAAAAGTTTGTGTTTTCACACGCAACTTTTTCGGAAGCTGTGTTTTATTTACTACGAACTTTAGAATTCAGCGAACGGATGCTGTGTCAGACTTGGGTTCATTATGAGCGGCTGCGACTATATAAACAAAGTAGCGCCTACTAAGGGTTAAAATACTTTGCATGAAACTGAAACTAGCTAGCACACCACACAAATGTTTGTTCATACGTTAGCCGTCTCGAGCACATGCAAATGTTAGTCCATGTTCAGGGGAAGAAATGATGTGGTTTAGTGTTGACCTTTCAAATGGTGCCACCTCAGGATGTGGCGACCACGCTCGCTCAATCACAGGTTCTATAGCGGCAAGCCCCTGCCCAGGAAAATTCAGGTTTCAGCATAGCCGTCCAGGTGCTGATCTCTGGGGAAACTTTGACAGGTTCATGCACAACGGCATTCGCTCTGATGGAATTCCAGTGCTGGACGTAAGAAGACTCATGACAATCGAAACAGGGCCAAAACTTCCGCTATTGGATGGGGTCACCCATAGTCCTGTTTCACTCTCATGAGATTTTTACACTGCTCAACCGAGAAAAACCTCGTTACATTGTTGTGACGAGCAACAGCAGCCGACGCTTGTGCGTCTTGCGCCTTTGCGCGAGGAAAACGAAGTAGATCAGCACCGGGCTCACGGGCATTCGAGGAATGCCAAATAAAAAAAAAGGTGTGGCAGTCCCTTCCTAATCATGAAAGAGTGTGGACGTCGTTCTTGGGCCGCCTCGGAACCCAATATATCCGACGGCCACAACGGCACTTCACAATTGGCGCCCAGCGGTTTGAGGTGAAGAAGACGTTTATATCCATGTGGGGACGTCGCTCCCTACGCGCTCCTTTGGCTCAATCACTGACGTTTGGACAGTGTCGGCTCCGTGATCCCAAGATGGCGACAGCCCCACATTCCGTCGGCGTGTTCGAGCTGCTTGATGACGCCGCCCGGGTGAAAGCCTACTGGTCAGCTGTGTTCGAAGCTGATATCCTAAGGACCGAGGTGGGTCAGCTCCGGAGCGAATTTGAGGAACTGAAAGTGATGACTCTCAAGGACCATGACGCCGCCAAAGACGGCGACGCTTCAAAACTGCCTCTTGCAGATGAAGGCAAGTGACGACCTCTTGTGTAACTTACTTGCTCCACTAGTAGAGCGCATCGAGTGTCTGGAGTTACAAACGCATGAAAATTCTGATGCCGAATTAAGCACGACTGCAGGAGAGAGCAGTGCGTCCATGAATTTCAAACGCAACTCGAGAAAGCATCAAAGACAAGCCAAAAGGGATACTCCCATGTGCATGTTTAACAGTGAAGATGCTCGCGACCGACTTTCGAGTTTCGCGGCGAGCTCCTTACTGCATCTTGAGAGAGATCGAAACATCTGGTTTCACCAAGTTGACTATCGGTTTAGAACCTTCTGCGTTCCTGGTGAGGTCGCCATATCATTCATTATTTGAAGGCTCCCAGCTAAAGACTTTACATAAATGCGTCACCTCACGAAGGCGGCTAGTATCAGTACTTGGGCTGACATGAAGGCAGTGTTCCGCCGACGTTATAACATGCACTGCGATGTAACGTCTAAGCAGCAAATGTTCAGCGCAATGCAATGCCTGGGCGAGTCATGTACAGGCTTCGCATACCGAAAGCTCGAACTGATAAAGCAGTGCAATATCGTGTAGTACAACGTAGAAAGTGCCAAATTATCATGGCTACTCCGTCACCCAAGACAAAGAAGCACTTTTTTGATAAAACATTTAAGTGGCTAGACGATATAAGCTTTTTAAGCTCTTTTGTGCACTTTGACCAGATCAGGGATTCGAAGGAAAGCATTCAAATTTCGGCTGCGGAAGAACGCGAAACGCCACCCACAATGCCATCCCCCAAATCACGTGTTATGGCAAAGCGTTCGCCTCGAAAGCCTATGCGCCATCGTCAATGCGTGGACAGCATTTAGTCTAGCGGTTCTTCAAATGATGAAGTATATATACTCTGTCCTAGAAGTTCCATGCAGCACTGTGGAAGCTACAGGCCTTTTCACCCAATCAGAAGGGGGAGCACATACAAGTGTATCCTTCCGCGCCCTGTCGTCTCCTAGCAGCGTGCACTTCAGCGAAAGCGGCAAGAGCGTCTGGACACACTGCAACTGCACAGTGAGCTGAGCTGTAATTGTGAAAGCTGTTCAATATTCTCCTCGGCATCCTAAAAGCGCGCGTCTTCGAGATACTTGCACGTAGACATTTGAGGGATAGGGTTCATAGGCTCATGTTTCGGCAGAAAGCGCCGCACTAGCCAAATTGAATATGAAAGCACCACACTTCATCAGATTTCGTATCCGAACATGCCTATGGGCATGCGAAGTGCCGCTCGCATTCGATACAAAGTGATGGCTCGATTTTCGATGCCTTGCCGTGCTTATCGTACCTCGCCTTGCTTATTGTGCTCCACTACCCATTTGTACAACGCATGCTCGCTGACGTTGGTGAACGCAGCCGTTCTATTAATGAGAGCTCATGCTTGCATTTCTGGCGCCCTCCTTACCCGGTGTACTGAACACATTCAGAGCCAACTGCTTCGCTCCCTTGTCGTAAAAGCTGATCCAGGAACGATATCGCACAGGTGACCCAGGCGCCGCCATTTTGACAGGGGTGACCAAATCGGCTACTGCGGACTAATCACAACCCGACTGGGTCCTCCGCGACGCTGTGGACGCTCGGGCTGTGCGGACTACTCATAAATGTTTAGAGAGTGTGGTACCATTCTTTCGTACTTTATAAGTAAAAACATAACACATACGAGCCACAAAAGCGTTATTTCTTTCGTCATTTGCATGTTATAACACGTACAAGCAAGAACTCTTTCTTCAGTATCATAGAGCCACAAAAATTGTTTTCTACATAAAATGCGACAAAATCATTACACAAATTACAGCTACAACACTCAGAGAAGCCTTCAAGTAAAAATTCTCCGACGAGACCCCTTGTAAAAGTCACGAGGACAAACAATGGGCTACGTATACGGGGCACTACATCTCGCTTTGCAACAACCTGCGTTCGAGGGTCGTGTAGCTTTGGCTCTGCTGCACAGAACTTCTGGAACAGATTATAGCTGAAAGAAAGGTGAAAAGGAATACGAAAGCAAAGCCATCACCGTCACGGCAATTGACTCATTCCGCAACACAAGTTTTTGAAAGGTCGCAAGGAAATGCTTTGAGAGTTCGTAAACTGTGCTTAAACTGCTCCAGAAGTGGCCATTTTGTCAAGCAGTGTCGTGTACCTCTAACTGCATAATTTTTGAAGTAGCAGGAAGATTCCGAATCTTCCAGCTCGCAACAGCGGGGAAACGAACAGCTGATGACGCCGATGCCCATGAGCAGTCTCCAGTAATTGAGCAGGTGTCATGTGTCTCTGAAGCGGGTACCTTTTTTCTGTTCTTGTCACCTTCAACGGGCTAACGATCAAGTCAGTCAGTGTTGTGATGACAGTGGACGATCGAACACTGCAGCATGACTTTGTTGTTCCCCAGTTACCTCACGAAGGAATACTGCTAGGCGATGACTTCTTGCGGTCTTCAAGAGCAGTCATCGACTGGGGCTCTGAGAGCCTCCCAGTATCGTTCCCCCAAAGGCTACGCAAGGTCTACCTGGTTAGGGAGCAACCACTGCCAGCTTTATCGCGGAAGTCATTTCCTGTGACCTGGCATCGCATGCCGGATGATGAAAATCATTTAATGATCATTACCGCAACAAAGCTCTTGTACGACCGCTATTCAGTCATAGTGGAGCCCACGGTAACAGCTGCATCTGAAAATACGACGGTTTTGATCACGAACAGCTTTTCTCAGGCCGCCTTGCTTCTATATCAGAGCACAACTGGCCTCATTGAAGAAGCAAGCAGGATTGAGGATATTGAACTTTCTGGAGAGGACTGCCAACAGATCCTTCAAGTTTTGTCTTCTTTCTCCTGTGTACCTTGATGCGCCACCAGCTCATACGGTTGTCGATCCGCAGCACCGTTCAATTGTAAGAAGACGTCAGCTTTAACATTGAAACCAGGTTATCTTCCAATGAGCTTCAGGTCATGTAGGATTTGTTGGTGCAACATTCGGTTTGCTTTGCACGTTCAAGTACAGATGTAGACTCCTGCACAGTTGAACAACATTGCATTCCAACTGGAAACGCAAAGCCAATATCGCAACGTCCTCACAGATTGTCATCAGCACAGCGTGATCTCGCCAAAAGTATGATCAAAGACCTCATTGATGCCAACATAGTGCGACCTTGTTGGAGTCCTTGGGCCTCACCCCTTGTCCTTGTAGCAAAAAAAGACTGGACGTCGGACATGTGCGTTGATTATCGACGTCTCAATGCCGCCACTGAGGACATTGTGTACCTTTCCCAAGAATCGATGCGCTGCAGGCACTCACCGGAAGCAAGTACTTTCCTGCTATGGACTTGGTGTCTGGATTTTATCAGATTGCCATGCATGCAGATGACATACAGAAGACATCCTTCGTCACGCCGTTGGGTCTTTACGAATTCCTCCGGATGCCATTTGGCCTTAAAGGTGCCCTATTCACATGTCATCGAGCCATGGATACGATCATTGATGGTATTAAATATGACAATGCTTTTGTGTATATGGATGACTGCGTAGTCTTCAGCCCGAAATTTGAAAAACACGTTTCGCACCTTCAGAACATATTCACAAGGTTTGAAATAGCAGCCTTGAAGTTTAAGCCACAGAAGTTGTTTCTTTTTTGGTACTGCCATCAATTACCTTGGGCATGTTGTCACAATATGACAATGCCCTTGTGTATATGGATAACTGCGTAGTCTTCAGCCCGAAATTTGAAGAACACGCTTCACACCTTCAGAACATATTCACACCGCACACCGCAAAATGGTCTTGGCATCCTCTCAAACATGGACTATTGAATGCTGTATGAATGCAGCATTTTATAGCGACTAGGTTAAAAAAAAAAACTCTAGGTTATGCATTTGTGTGCTTTGGGTAGGTGTACAGGCATTGTAGTTTATCGATTATGCGAGGAGCCTTAGTTGTGTTTATTTGACCATGGTATCTTTACATGAAAATATTACTATCACATAAACTGTGACACTTTGGTACTTACACTGCACTTAAAAGGAGTTGCCGTGCGCAACTGTGTGCTTATTAGATTTAGAACGCTTTAAAAAGCCCACATGTTCAAAATAATTTAAACAGCATGCTTTACATTTATTCTTTAATGTCACTGAAAATTTTTTCATTTTTTTACAGTCTTGAGCATTTGTGTGGCATTGTTATTGACTGACGGAAGGCAATGGTCACTTTTATTCTGAAAAAAAAAAAAAAAAAAGTGCTCGTCTCATAAAAAACCAGACCTTTGTTGTAGCATTGTCATGTATGTAATCCATCGATAAAAGCTTTCTGTTGAACGCTTACAAGGTTTTTATACTTCTACTGGTGCAGGAACGCGTGCGTATACAAGATAAACGCTGTCAGCCACTTAGCTTTCCGGACTACACTTATCGACTGTCCCACATTTCATGGTGAATAGAATGAGAGAAAAGATGCATATGTCTATAAGTGCGAACAGTGGCGCTGAACTTGTCGCACAGATATGCGATCTTTCTAGGATCTTTCTTTTTTTTATTGTATGCAGATGAGAAAGAAGTAAATAAGTAGTTTCTAGGGGGCAACTTATGCTCTGATGCAATATTGCTGCTGACTCTTTGCCGCACTGCAACAAATACCTCACTAGAAATGGTGAGTATGTAAGGAAGTAGCTGAGATGCGTATCTAAATGTTCCAAAATAAAGCGGTTTTATTTTTATGTTAGTTTTTGCTTTGCAACCTAATGGTTTTTATAAAAATATCACTCCTGCACAGAAATTCACATTATATGGTGCTTAGGTGAACCATGCTGCTTCGTTTGAATTACCAGAAAATCTTCATTTACAATTATTAAATTAATGAGCTTCAATGTGTCTGGCACTTAAACTCTTCATAGCACAGCATCCTGCCACAGAACACATCCTATAGCATTGTTGAAATATGTCGTATAGAGGTCCCTGACATACCTTGCCATTTTGGCAAAGTTGTGGGCCTTAGTGCGAGCCAGTTGCAAGGGTGTTTGCACGAGCTGCTGTTGCCACTGGCCACCCCGCCGCTGCCCGAGGGGGTTCACAGAATTTGCGTAACCGGGACCGCAGTAGGAGTCCTCACTTGCTGTGTAAGCATCCATGAGGAAGTTTTGTAGCACACACATGGCCTTCACATTCCATTCAGCATTTGCTGGGCCCTCTCCCCATGGTTCTCTCGAGAATCCGCCACCTTGTGACTAGAATACCAAATGCATTCTCGGCACACCTTCTGAATAAAGCAAGAAATGTATCCAGAAAGTTGTGAGTAATCAGTTCTAACAATTAAAGGTCTAAAGCCATCAGTTTTGAGCTCTACAAAACTAGACAAGCAAAATACTAATTCACTCTCCTTTACACGAGTGTAGCATCCAAGTACATTCAATGCGAAAATTTTTATCGTGCTCTACCCAACAGAACACATGTACTCGATTCTATACCATCAAATTTTAGACTGTATTTAGTGTCTGCCTGCCCTGCCTTGGTCTTTTTATTTAATGGGGTGAGCAAGGATAGACAAGTTGTCCTGGGGTGTGAATCTCATGGTATCCACTTATTAAACTCAATTATGCCTCCACTGATTTGCTGGAGCTGAACGAGCAGCATGCTGCTTGTTTTGGTTCTTTCTTCCGCAACGTCATTTTGTCGTCACAAAGCTTTCACAACTCTCAACACAATTGAAAAAGACCGAACTGAAAACAGTCGCAAAATGTGCTCACATTGTACAGTAATATTTATGCTCCAAAAGCCGTTTGGTGCGAAAATTTGCAATGAAAAAGTATGAAAATGGTAAGAAGGGGATATATTCAAACCATCTAGCCATGCTTGCTATATAAAATCATTCCATATTGTTTAGCGTACACAAAGAAACAATGATCGAAAAGAGTCTGCACATCAGTAGAAGGTGAGGCCTTTGGCACCATCTTAAATGGCTTTGAGCACACCTGTGTGCGTGCCAATACATGGTGTTGATCAATCTCCCTACCATACCCGCTTAATATGTTCCTAACATGGGCTTGCATAAAGAAGCTCTTCTTTATGCAAGCCCATGTTTATGCAAGCCCCCGATTTAGACCATGAGCAATTTAAATGGCATCAGCACAATGATGTAAAAACTGTTTTTCTCGACCAGGTAAACATAACAGTAGTTAGTGGCCCAGTGTGTCAGCAAACATGCTAAATCTGAGAACAAAATAGAAGACTAGGATGATCTGGAATGATATCATTAATCTAGACTTCAGACATCTTATGATAACAAATTACCGCATTTACTCTACTGTAGCGCAAGAGCAGGCTTTTTGTGCATCCAGGAAAAACATTTCATTTCATTTCATTTCGTTTTATTATACTGTCAGCCCTATTCGGGCTATAACAGGGGTGGAAAAAAACCAATATACATACAGAAAATAGGTACTCGCTATACAACTTCTATTGTACATGACAATGAATGACAAGAAATAGCCAAAGCACTCTGCTCTTGATGACATAGAATAAGCAAAGTATAAACTATACGTCTTTATACACGACATCCTTTAGGCCCTTCAAGAAAGAAGGTACACATTCTGATAAGACAGTGGAATTCGGCAGCCTGTTCCACTCACTGATCGCCCGCGGAAAGAAACTGAACTTAAAACAATCGTTGTGTGATCTGGGAGGGGGGATGTACATGTTATGCCGGTGCCTTGACGTTTCCCGAGTTTTTATATACATATACTTCGATTTGTCTATTTTTACTTGTTCTTTAATGATAAAGAAGAGTAATTTAAGTCTTTCATACTCTGTCCTTTGTTCTAGTGGTTCAAGGTGGGCCAGCTTACAAAGCTGAGTTGGGGAGTGGCAGCGCTGGTATTTGTTAAATATGAAACGTGACGCCAATTTTTGTATTCTATCTAGCTTAGTGCGATTACTTGTTGTGTATGGATCCCATACCATCTTTGCGTACTCCATAATTGGCCGTACGAAAGCCTTGTAAGCCAAGCATTTGATTTCCGGGCTAACATGGTGCAGATTTCGACGAAGTCTCCACAATGCTTTGTTAGCCTTAGCACAAACGGAGTCTACATGCAAATTCCATCGTAGATGGAACTTGCATGTAGACTCCGAAACAAATATTCATTTCGGCATTCGACTGCAATGCGAGGGTTGACTTAAAAAAGCAAAAATCTGGGGAAAAAACTTGCATAACATTCTAGTAAATACAGCAGCTGAAAATCAAGTACAAATAATTTGGTATGTTGACTACTTGTATGATGTTGGCACTATAGGATAGTAATAAGTTTTACGTGTTCTGGGACTGCAATTGTAACTATAATGCAGCTTCAAATTATATGAACTGACCGTGCTCTGCTCAAGCGGTAGTTGAACACTCTTTCACTTGGATTCAGACCCCGTCCTGGATAAGGCCTCAATAAATCAGTCCTCAGCTGAAAGGCCTCGTCCCCAACCAACACACAAGGAGCGTGAAGTATTGTGTTCGGAAGGTGCAAGTCCTTTGGCAGCTGTATTCCTTGTTCAAGCCGCTTGCCAAACTTTGACTGTTCGAGAACGCCTCCATCACTCTGCTCGCCATAGGCCCCCACATCAATCATGACAAATTTGTAATTGCAGTCAACGACTGCCAGCAGCACAATGGAGTAAGTGCCCTGCAATAAACAAGTTAGCTTTAGAATGCATGAGAATCTGCAAGCAGGTTAATTGTTGTTTAATTATTTCTGCTTTATGGTATCAATAAACCTTGATTGAGCAAGTAATTCCATCATAAAGAATGACCTTTCATGGCAGTGTTGAAAAAATAAAAACATTCAATGCTTTAGGTGTTTCAAATACCTATACATTATTTTATGATTAGGCAGCAAGGTTGCTTTACCACTCTACACAATTTATTTATGTGAACAACTATAGAGAACAGCACATTTATAGCCTTGCATGATGGACAACACAATGCCAGAAGCATATCCACATATTGTTACTTGACACCATTATTAACTTTCACGTCCATGAAAATGAGCATATTTTATGAAGAAAAGTTACCAAAGCAAAAATTAAGATTCATGACATACACACAGAGTATATGTTACTTATATACAACTAGTTGCCATGTCTAATAGTGCAGGTAATACCCCTGGCACACTGGACGTTTTAATGTTATTCGAACTGAATGACATTCGCACCTAATGAGATTATGCGGCTGCTACACAGCGATATTTAATGTCATTAGAACCGAATGACTTAGGCGATGGAATGAGTTCGAGAAACATATTCACCATCACTCTAGCACTGAATGTATACTCTCGACCCCAGTGGCTACTTGAAATGTGGCGCTTAGAATTCTCAATTTAGGAAGAAATACTGTAAGCACGCTAATATATTTGAGCTTTTTAAGGCATTTGTGATCTTAACGAGAGCAGTTGTGTGGAAGGCTGTCGTAATATGTTTGTACTCTCAACCTCAGAAGTACAAAGACTACTCTAATCCAGCCGACGGCATGGTCGGCCATAGTGTAAACAAAGACACGCCACGGCCGGACTAGAAACGCGCGTTTTGTCTTGCCGCTTCGGGTAAATGATGGCGGTGCCTGGTGTTATAGTCGACTTGGTTTATTACGTTACCAAATGACATTAACACCTCCAGTGTGGCAGGGGTATAAAAGTACAATATCGACAACCTTAAGTAACAGTGTTATACCCCTTTATACCCCTGCCACACGGCACCTGTAATGTCATTCGCTGCGAGATACATTAGGGGTTAATGCCATTTTTGTAGCTGCTATATGGCCATAGTGACTGACATTCGCTCGTTGAATGTGTTGACAAAACTGAGTGAAGCGCTACGTGTGTTCTTTTGTCAACTGGCACTTCACAAAATCGACATCCTAAAGCAAACGTAAACGATGTTCAGATGTTTAATAAGTGTTAATATTTCAGTAACTTTTTAATGTGCAACAAGATTGTGCAAGCAATTTCAGCAGCTACATTCTCTTTTTCAGGCTCAGACTTCAGCCACGTTTACACGCTCTCGCTGTTGTTTTCGTGCAGTGTCGCCGCGTTACTCGCAAGTAGCGGAATACGTATGCACATATTGGGCACCAGTTTAGGGAGAGTGATTTC
The DNA here is from genome assembly GCF_043290135.1 of Rhipicephalus microplus. Taxonomy (NCBI): domain Eukaryota; kingdom Metazoa; phylum Arthropoda; class Arachnida; order Ixodida; family Ixodidae; genus Rhipicephalus; species Rhipicephalus microplus. The sequence continues at coordinate 142,833,177 of NC_134702.1, forward strand.
AAACCAATTTTCTTTTCTTGGGAAGTACCCCATTTCTCTATTATTCACTGACAAAATTGAAGCCCAAAGAGCAGCCGACGTAAACAAATTGGCGTGTAGGCACAGCTCCAAATCCCTCGTCGTCTGGGATCTTTCTTCAATATAGAGCTTGAAAGGCTTCAGTCGGTTCTAATGCCTCATTCGCAGCAGCTGGAGTGCAAGCTAGTCTTGCTTTGGTATGAAATTTGCAATTTGTAACTTTTCGGTATCATAGTAGCCTGAGAGTAAGTATTCACACCAAATTCGAATGTCATTTCACGTAGCTATGTAGACCCGAAATGCAAGATCACAATGAGATTATTTTTCAGTCATTCACTACAAATGACATTACACGTGCTGTGTGACAGGAGTATTAGACGACAAAATTGAATATGATTCAGACTTTCAAAACAGTTTTGCAATCTCGCAACAGCAATTCCCATTATACGCACCTTGTAGTTGAAAAACATACTGCCAGAGTTCTTGGGACATTTAATCTGAACATGTTTTCCGTCGACAGCACCGATGCAATTTGGAAACTGCCACGTACGGCCAAAACCTTGAGCAACATGGAGCCAGGATTCAGTGGTGGGAATCTGAGTGTAAAAAAAAAAGAAAAGAAGATTTCATAGAGCATAAAGATGTTTCTACAATGGTGGTTAGGATTGCACATCAGCAAAGTTTAAATGCAGTACCGTATTACACTTTTCGTTTCTCATGAGGGTTAGTACAGTCATCTTATAAAGGGCCTGTCTACCTTAAAATGCATTGCTGGGCAAGCTGGTGCATTGCAATAAATTAAAAGTAGAGTGCAATGAGATTGTAACTATTTCTTAATAAATCAGTTTGCAGGCGCTGTCTTTTTTTTTCACAACTGTCTACCGTCTTTTATCACATTTATGTTTTTCTTTGCAACGGAAAGCTAACTGTTTGAAGTATCCAACTTTGCGACAGTTCCTCCAGAAAGCACGTGCACTTGTTAAGACACTGTTTGTAGCAATATATCAAATATAACTATAAACAGGGATGGCACCGTTCACTATAGTATGCCTTCTATAGTAAAATGAGCCACTTATTACAATGCTCCAGTGCCACAATATCAGATATACTAATGGAATCTGGCTGCAATGTGGGCTGAAAATTGCTCTCTCTTGCGACGGCGTGCTCTGCGATGCGCTGTCCATTCTTTCAGAAAATGAGTTGACTGCGTCGCTTACGAGGGAGCAAAAAGAGAGAGGGAAAGAAGCATTTATTTTTGAATAATTTTCCAACCAGCCTAGGCCAGAAGTGAGGCGACGTGCTCAGTCAGGGTCATAAGTGGGCTACGCATGACTGTAACCGACACAAACTATGCAGAGTGAATGCTGCACTAGCACTAAATAACTAAATAAGCCTTCCCTAAGGGCCACTGAGCAAGGAACCATTCAAAGTGGCATGAGATGGCCTCACTGCACTAAAGGATGGTATGAAAGTTGAATAGCGAATGTACAGACCAAGTGAGAAACTATGAGGCTCAACCTGAAGCCTGATGTACACTGTGCAGAATCGCTAAGCACTACCTGTAAATAATGTGCCAGAAGGTATACTCACGGGCATGTACAGTGGCTGAAGCCTTATCCAAAGAGCATGGCATGTTACCTTCAGAGCCATGCGCGCCGTAAATATGCCAACTCTGAAAGCAAGTGCAATATCCTGGATAAGGTCTCCAGATGAAAGGTATCTACAATACAAATGTATTTTTCGATAGTAATAGTATACAGTAAACATCTTGAAAACACTGGTGCATGTACAAACTAACAAATATACATGGCTCTAATGTGTGGGTGCCACCTGATTAGAATTGGCGGTGGAATTCGGAAAGGCATGTTGCAACACAGGGTTGGAGGTAAGGATTGCATTGCGCAAAACAACATAACATTTGTAGGAAAAAGAAAAATAATCGCAGGGAAAAACGAAAGTACACATATCACCATATTACCTGAGTGTCATGGCCAGTGGCTCAGCAGGGCTTATTGGCTCCCTCACAGCATGCTTCCTTTCAAGGTCTTTCTGCAGAAGCCTAAGAATGAAATCAAATTTATGTGGCAGGATTCGATAATACTTATGAAAGTATTCGGTGTCACCTTGCCGCATCGCTGCATCTGGGGGAGAAAAAAATGCTTTTCAGCTAATGTAGAAAATTTTCTGATGCAACTGAAGTTTCGCGGTCACTGAGACAAACTTCAAAAAACGAAAAGTTGTGAAAGTCCCCAGACATACAAAATTGTTCGCGCTGAACCTTAATTCACTTATTAAACTTACACCTAAAAGCCCTCATATTGAGGATATTACTTAGGGTGTGTTTAGTACAAGTATACACCTGAACACAATTCCCATCACACAAGCCCTTGTTACCTTGGGAGGGTAACTGACTGTGGGGAAGTGTGTTGCCAAAGCTTCGCATCAAGTTTACGCTCACCTCATCTGTTGCCATTCTGTAGCTGCAACAGCATCGTGGCCAATATGGGTAATGATGCACTTTTTGCAAAACTACGACCCATAACACTTGACAGTTACACACTTGCGGTGACCTTGCACATATCTGCAACCCCCGTCGTACTACAGGCCTCGCCGGCCACATAACTTCCAGCCATATTATTTTTCCCTTTTGTACCATCTGCTTGAATGAATTGTGTTGATGTATTTTGGATTCCTTAGCTTACTATTCATAACAGCAAACTCCTTTAAATAATAAATGTAACTGAACATTATGCCAGAAATAAACATAATGATTTACATGTTGCATGAGTAACACAATATATATTACTAGTGCTGGATTGAAAGTTATCATGGACAGGGTCTTGAAATGTATTAATGTTAGTCCATGCTGTGGTGTGTGGTGGCAGCTGGTTTTAATTTCTCGCTGTGCGCAGAACGAAGCATTTGGTGTGGTGTTTATAACGGCAGATTATATCTTTTACTTCATTGAGCTGCTTTCCGCAACGACAGATGGTGGCTGGTTGCAGGGAAAAGTCGGCAAGGAAGAAATGGGTAGTGGGGGTTTACGAGAAAGAGATAAGTGAGCAAGTTTACGGCGCATTTTTCAAAGCGATGAGACGAACGAAAGGTGTATTCTGAGGAGAAGTAGACAGCATGCTTTTGAAGAAAACAAGGTCTAGAAGAATTTAGTGTTCATAATACGTTGCCATAATTGCCTCTTCCCGTACCTGTGTACTTTCACACTACCGTATTTTCCGGTGTATAAAGCGCACCTTTGTATAAGACGCACCCCCCAGTTTTCGCAAGTTTTCATGCAAAAATTAATATATAAGACGCACCTACATTCACTCACTTTCCGCAAAGAAACTTCATAACGTGCAGTTGAGCAAGCATTGTAAAATGCCGTACTTACGTTTCTGAGCGCCAGTCTGTAAGAAAACTTATACTACACCGAACTTGTGAGAAAAAATAATGCGCACCCACCGAAACGTTCCGCACGACTGCAGGAAAACATTTTATTTTTCAAAGCCCTCAAAGTCCTCGTCCTCCGACGCGCTTTGGAATAGTTCAGCGAGCTCTGGCGGCAGTGACGCTGGGACTTCCTCTGTTTCCTCTTCGGAATCGCTGCTGCTGCTGCTGTCGTCGTCGAGGCCAGGGGCTGAGGATGCTAGCAGGCCTGCCTTGCGGAACCCCGCAGTTACGGTGGCCTGTGACACCGCACACCAGGCTTCGCGCACCCACTTTGCGACCTCGCAAAACGAAGCACGCCTCATGCGTCCAGTTGCGGTATAGCTATGCTCGCCGTCGGACATCCATGACTCCCACAGGCGCTGCAGAATAGCCTTGAAACTGCGGTTCACCGAGATGTCCAACGGCTGAAGCATTTTTGTCATCCCGCGTGGGATAACCGCAGCGGTGCAGTTTTTTGCCTTGATGCGCTTCAAAGTGAGCTCCGTTATATGCGCCCGCATGCTATCCAATACCAGGAGGCCCTTCTTCGCATGAAAGAAACCGTCCGGTCGCTTAGAAAAGCATTTTTCAAGCCACTTGCCCATCATCTCTTCGTCCATCCAGCCTTTCACGTTCGTTTCTATGACGACACCAGGCGGGAAAGACTCTTTCGGGATCGTCTTCCGCTTGAATATAATCATTGGCGGAAGTTTTTGCCCGTCGGCGCAACATACCAGCACAACCGTGAAGTGCGCTTTTTCGTGGCCGGTAGTTTTGATGGTGACAGACTTGTCACCTTTCGGTGCCACACTCCTTTCCATTGGGATGTCAAACGTAAGTGGCACCTCGTCCATGTTTATTATATGGCTGTTGCGGATGCCATCGTCTTCAATGGCTTTCTTAACGAAAGCCTGGAATCTTTCAAGCTTGTCCTTGAAATCTGCTGGCAGACTCTGGCACATGCTTGTGCGGGCCCTCATCGCCAGCGCTTTGCGGCGCATAAATCTGGAGCACCAGGACGGCCCGCCAACAAAATCAACGGCGCCCACCTCCTTAGCTAGCGCCTGCGCTTTGAGATGCGGCTGCACCGTTGACATCGCCCTACCTTGGGCACGCTGCTCCAGTATCCATGAGTGCAGACGTCCCTCAAGGTCTGGCCATCGTGCTTTCTTGCCGCGGTCAGCTTTCTTGTCACTCTTCATGGCCTGAAGCTTAGCAGTCGACTGTCGCCATGTGCGGACCATCTTCTCCGTGACGTCGAAATAACGGCCCGCTGCCCGGTTTCCGTAGTCCTCTGCATACTTCACAGCAGCAAGCTTAAACTTCGCTGTGTAACTTTTCCGTTTAGCCGGCATACGGCAGGTGAAGGTAACAAAGGCCCGGACCAACCGAACGAATCAAGTTGCAAATGGCGACTAGCCCAACTCGCTGAACGACAGCGTAGCGGTGGTAGCGGCAGTAGCGGCCGAATCCGAACCAAACCGCTGAACCCGTCGCGCACCTATCGCCATCTTACGCCGATTTCACTCACTGAGTACAGCTCTCTATGGTACAGTTTCCGAAACTCGCGCAGCTTCAGTGAGCTGAGAACTCGCACGACGACATACTTTTTTAAATTTTTCCGTTTTATGTACTTTGGTTTTGTTTTAAAACTGTAGTATCGGCACGTTGACTGTTCGTTATTATAATTATGATGCATAATTCGCATTGGACTGCTCTAATGGTTTAAAAAAAAAGACTAATGAGCATCAACACGAGTTTCTCCCAAAAAACTACCAAAAAAAAGTGCGTATAAGACGCGCCGTTGTATAAGACGCACCTCCGAAAGTTTTGGAAAAAAACTGCGTCTTATACACCGGAAAATACGGTACATTAAAGCTGTTCAGAATATCATCACTCCATTGTGTAAAAATATAACACAGTTATCACTGGCATAATACGTTGCCATAATTGCCTCTTCCCGTACCTGTGTACTTTCACACTACATTAAAGCTGTTCAGAATATCATCACTCCATTGTGTAAAAATATAACACAGTTATCACTAGATGACATGCTTTTATGACCACCAAATAAAAAGAAATGCTACTTACCGTCGCAAAAAACACTCTCGGAGTGACACTTTGCTCATGAAAGCCTCACCCACCACCTGCGTCTTTGTTCCCTTTGCTGCTTTTGAATCAAGATCACTTTTTTCTTTAATAGCAGTAGCCTTTTGCGGCGGTCCATGTGCAACATTGCGCGGCTTCGAACGAATAGCACAAGTACACTTAGCACTATAACAACACACCACGCAACACGCCAGCGACCCGCCACTTGCGTTGTTGTTGCTCATTTTGATCGCCGTCGCCAGCACTTCATCACACAGTCTTCCAAACTTAGAAAATAGATATTTCGTGTTTGTTAAATATTGTTTATCACCACTTTACATATTCAGTTGGAAGAAAAGTCACTATTTATAAATGCAAGTATTGTTTCAAAACAGAAACAAGCGTGTTTCTTCGGACATGATTTGGACGCCAATCAGGAAGAAATATAATAGCGGGCAAGCAACAATGATATGGGCGGAGCTTAAAATTTCAAAGGCGCCATACCATGTGTCCCAAATCGTCACATGCGGTAAATCGGACTGCGGTGTGTCATACGGCAAATCGCACCCGAATTCATACCATGTGTCTCGCGCTTTGCTCAACCAGCATGGAGGCACCTCTCGTGCTCTAACACACATACCATCCAGCTGTTATGTATGGCTCCACACCAGAACCGAGGAGGGAAGCAACTGGTCATAAGAATATGCCTGTCATGGCAAGCTTGCCAGTGGACAAGCACCTAACTTGCTTTTGTGTTATTAAGTCCTACAGCCCAATATTAGTAGGGTACTTTACCACTCTGAAGGCTTGTTTTGCTAACTGCAGTCATGCCCTGGTAATGTGATTATTTCTGCAGACTCCACATTTCTGTTCATTAGCTGTTCTCAGACCCCGCAGGGGCGCCTGTGAAAGCAGGCGTGTGGTGTGTAGCGACACCATGGACTCGAGCTAACGGGGGAGTTCCGACTCCCTCCTACGCCTAGCCGTGCGTGCCTCCGCCGTGTCCGGGGTAAAGGGGGTCCTGGGGGTTGAGCCGACGCCGGGTGATCAAATCTTTAAGGCCTCCCGGCAGAGGCAACACACCCCTTTGGCCCCGGCTTCACGTAGACGGCACTCCCGGATTGACCCGTCCGGGGGGAATCGGCAGTCGCCTTTTCCTGTCTCCATCTCACATCTTCGTCTTTTCTCTTACTTTAAGTCTTTCCTGTTTTCTACTCACTTCCATTGACTTCAGTGTTTCCTGGCGGCAAGGGTTAACACTGTGTGGCTATCCTACTTTGGATACACCATATTCGGTTTTAGTGGTGGCGTACAGCTGGCCCTGCAGCGTCCCCTTATAGGACTCCATGGTGGGTGGCTGGTGCCGCTGCCGAAAATAAACATTTACATATGGCTAGTTCCTTCCCCCCACTTCCTGATCGCCCTCAGAAAAGAGGGCACACCGATGAAGTCTTGCAGTTTTTTGGTCACCAGAAAGTATTTTTTCCCAGATTCCACGTTATCCACGCTGACACACCGGGCCAATCAGTGCGAACGCTTTCACCTTTTCTAGTTTCAAAGTCTTTGACAGAAATTTTTGGCCTAGGATATAAAGCATCGAGAATGGCAAGTGGTGACCTCCTGTTGGAGCTCCGCGACCAGAAACAATATGAGAGACTGCCTAATCTAGTGAAATTGGGAGATACCAAATTAATAGTAACCCCACACCAAACCATGAACACCACCCGTGGCGTTGTTTCAGATGATGACCTGTTAGGGCTGACGGAGGCTGAACTCCTGGAGGGTTTCAGCGAACAGAATGTCATCAACGTGAAGCGAATTAGGATGAGGCGTGATGGCAAAAAAGACCAGACTAAGCACTTGATACTTACCTTCAATTCAAGTGTACTGCCCGACTCCGTTGAGGCTGAGTATATCAAGCTTCGAGTGAGGCCATATATACCAAACCCTCTCCGATGTTTCAAATGCCAGCGGTTTGGCCACAGTTCGCACAACTGCCGAGGCCCCCTAACTTACGCGAAATGCAATGCTGAAGAACACACATCAGATGCCTGTGAAAACTTTCTTCACTGTGCGAACTGTAATGGGGAGCATGCTGCATACTCACGGTCATGCCCATGTTAGAGAAAAGAAAAGGCAATTGTCACAATTAAAGTAAAACAAAACATTTCATTTAAGGAGGCATGAAGGCAGGTGTCCTGCCTACCAGAAACCAGCTTTGCCGAAGTGGCGCGTCAGGGGGCAGCGCCACGACGACCCCTGGCGCCTGTCTGGCACACGCTTAGTGAGCCAGCAGCGACGCCAACGCCCCCTCGGCGGTTGCAGCCAGTGCTGCTCCGCCATTCAAGAAAGACCCACCAATCTCCGGGCTGGTGGCCGCAAAGGTCTCGTCTTTTGAGGCGAGGCCCTCAAAACAAACGCAGCGCTCGAAAGAGCACGTGTCCAGCGCCTTGCAAGAGGCGATGGACACAACACCGAGCGTGAGGGCGCAGCCAGCGCCTAAGGACCGGCGCGACTCCGTCAACCGATCCAAAAAAGAAAAAACTTGTGTCACGGCCCCTGGAAAGGGTCCGTGAGCTGAATTTCTATCCTTGAGCACACAGCACAAAACACATCTAAAATGGACACACAGATCTTACTGTGGAATGAGAGAGGACTTCTCCATAACCTCGATGATATTAGAGAACTTCTTAATAAACATACTCCAAAGGTGCTGTGTGTCCAGGAAACACATCTCAAGTCCACACAAACTTTCTAAAGCAATAGGCCATCTTCCGCAAAGACCGTGACGACGCTGCCACCTCGTCGTGCGGTATCGCTATAATAGTTGATAAAGGTGTTGCCTGTAAGCAATTAAACCTTTCTCTCCCTACATCTTCGTCTTTATCTCACACTTTTTATCTATCCTGTCTTGTAGTCTCTTCCTTTTACTTGCAAACTTCCTGGCGGCTAGGGTTAACCTCGTGTAGTTACCGAATTTTGGGTAGTTATATCTTATAGCGGCGATGTATGACTGGTGCCTTCAAATGTTCTAGCTTGTAGCGTTCCCCTGTTGGGCTCGGTGGTGGGTGGTCACCATCGCCGCCGAACATGAAATGGCCCACACGGCAAAATATTTCCCCCTTCTCAATGATCGGTCCCTGAAAAGGAACCGCACCGATGAAAGCTCCAAACGGACCGGAAGTGATTGTGACCACTTCCCACGCTTTCTAGTCATACACTCTCTGGCAGATAACCTCTCTGTTGCAGGACTGTGGGTTTTCCTGATTGCTAAAATCCTTGCTAACCTAATAGGCAAAAAGTACGATGCAAAGAAACTGTCATTCGGTGATCTTGTTGAAGTAAGCCATAAACAGCATGCAAACACTCTCCTCAAACTGAAGCAGTTCGCCCACCTGGACGTGTCTATCACTCCCCATCGCAGTCTTAACACTGTTCAAGGCGTCATTTCGCAACATCATGTGATGCGAGAAACTGAAGCTGACCTCCTTGAAAGCTTTCAAGAGCAAGGCGTAGTCGCCATCCGTCGGATAGCCATCAGGTGAAACAATGAAGAAGTGGTGACGCCTCATATAGTACTAACATTTAACCGCTCCATCCTGCCCGAATCCATGAAAGCTGCGTTCCTTCAATGCAAAGTCCGCCCCTACATACGCAACCCTAGAAGGTGCTACAAATGCCAGAAATACGGACATGGGTCGAACACCTGTTGCGGAAAACAAACATGTGCAAAATGTGGTGATCATGAGCACGCAACCGAGAGCAGTACTTCCACGCAAACAGAGTGCCCTAACTGTCACAGGCCGCACGCAGCGTACTCGCGGACATGTGAAATTTTCAAAAAGGAAAAGGAAATCATCCAGATAAAAGTATTGGAAAACATCACATTCTCTGAAGCCCGGAAGAAGGTGTCGCTATTCTCTGGAAGAATGTACGCTGACGCAGCGCGCCGGAGGGCCAAGCAGCGTCTAGCAACGGTGGGCACGCAGTACAGCTTTGCTGATGCGTGCACATCTCGGCCCTCCACCAAGCAGCCGCAGGCTGCACCAACATTCGAAGACTCGCAGGTCCTCCTCCATCAGACCTCAGAGACAAAACAGACAATCAAACCCCGCAGGTCAACCTCCATGAGACCTCTGACACGACACAGACAACTGAGAGGGCACTTGTGCCTCTTGAAAAACCTCCATCAGCCTCCGAGTGTTCACAGGGGGCAATGGATGTGACACCAGCGTCCTCAGCGTCTCCGATGCTCACGGAATCCCTCCTAGTGAAGCGGAGCGCAACAGAATGCTTCAGAGGGAAGAAACACCCTCCAGTCCAGGCACCTGACAAATGCGGCGAAGTCTGAATAACCCTCCTACCTTTCTTCCTTCTTAAAAGTGGCTGCCGAGCGTATAATCTACTGGAACTGCCGAGGTCTACCGAAGAACCTGGATAACATTTATCAAATACTTGCGCAACACCAATGTAACATACTTTGCCTGCAGGAGACACCTAAACTCAACACACGCTAACTTTCTAAGAAGATATGCGGTATACCGAAAGGACAGGCATGGCACTGCCCATTCATCTGGCGATGTCGCTATCATGGTGCAGAAAGCACTCCCGTCTCAAAACCTCACTCTGGTTACCGACTTAGAGGCAGAGGCAATACGAACCCTTATCTTTGGAAGAATGACAACTGTGTGCTCAATATATATCCCTCCAGACTACCACCTGTCCACTAAAGAGTTTCAAACTCTGGTCGACCAGCTCTTGCATCCATTCCTCTTGGTTGGAGATTTTAATGCACACAACCTCCTCTAGGGATGCAGAAGAACAGATTCTCGAGGCTCCTTAATCGAAAACTTCCTTTTGTACTCCGGCTCCTGTATATTTAACAAAAAAGAACCAACGTACTTTAACGCAGCGTGCAACTCATACACAGCCATAGATCTTGCTATCGGCTCCCCTTCACTTATGGCAACCACACATTGGTCTGTTATTCATAACCTCTATGGAAGTGATCATTTTCCTGTCTGCCTAAAACACACAGGAAGTACAAGTGAGATGACTACAATTGTATTCAGGTTTATAGAACAGGATGCTGACTGCACAAAATTAACTCTTACCGTCAGGAAATATCGGAAGTAAACAGAAGAGAGGCACAATATATTTGGTTATAGTGGCTGTGAACAGCTGACGTTGACATGCCCATACAATTTTGGGGTCTTTCACGTCCCCGTGTTGGGCTCCATGGTGGGTGGCTGGCATGGCTGCCGAATTCACTCCTATTTTATGAATTTTACTTCTCTTCCTTCACAGCACGATCGCCCTCTCTCGAAGAAAGGGCGCACCGAAGACCGTTCCAGTTTTTTCAAAAAACCAAAAGAAACTTTCCCCCGCTACCATGTAATTCACTGCGAAACTGCTGAAAAGAATGCCAGAACAATCTCGCCTTTTGTTGTCTCTAAATGCCTCACCACTGCACTCTGCCCAGGTTACCAGGCTGCAAGAATGGCCAGTGGGGATCTCCTCCTTGAAGTAAAAAGTCAGGCCCAGTATGTAAACCTCTCGAAACTAGAATCGTTTGGAAACATCCCTATTTCAATATCACCACACCGTTTTCTCAACACTTCACGAGGCGTTGTGTCCGATCAAGACTTGCTTGGCCTGACTGAAGCTGAGCTCCTCGAGGGTTGGAAGGACCAGCAGGTGACACAAGTTCAAAGAATAAAAATCAGGGGTGATACGACGAAAGTCCCCACAAAACATATAATGGTGACATTTTGCACCAGTACTCTGCCTGACCATCTCGAAACCGGAGTTAAATGTATGACCCTACATTCCCAACCCATGACGTTGCTTTAAATGCCAGCGTTTTGGTCACGGCTCTCAAAGTTGTCGTGGCCAACTCACCTGTGCAAATTGCGCCACCATAGGACACGCCACAGAGGATTGTAAGGTGGAGGATGGGGCCCACTGCGCAAATTGCGATGGTGCCCACCCCGCGTACGCTCGAACATGTCCAACATGGAAAAAGGGAAAGGAAATAATCACTATCAAAATCACACAAAACCTAACTTACCGAGAAGCTCGACAACAAGTATCCGGATTTGTCACTAATAAACCACCGTTCGCCAATGTAGTGCAACAGGGGGCAGCACTACAACAGCCTGCGGCAGCTGCCCATGCCAGGCACAGTGTGCCCAGGCGGTTGCCAATGCACCCACCCACGGTGGGAACAGCCAAGGCTGCCCTGCCACTCGTCCTCACAGCCACACCCACGGCCGCTGCAAGCTCTTGCAGCAGCCAGGGTATCCTAGCAGCAAAGGAGGTCCCCTCGACCTTTTGCCCGAGAGGACCAAAGGTTTTGCCCCCCGAAGTGAAGGAGACCCCAGGGTCGGCCAATATGAAGGCCTCGTCTCACCAGGCGAGGCTCCAAGCTCGAAACACCAGCTTGCAAATGCGGGCACGCAGTGCCTCTGAGGAGGCAATGGACACCACGGTACCCCTGGTGCCGAAAGGTCGGCGTAGCTCCCTGGAGCGCGCCAAAAGAAATAAAAAGCCAATAACGGGGCCCGACGATGGCCCTGTTCTTTGAGTCTTAACGTTTAGCCTAAGAAGCAGACACACCCATTTTTTTTTACACACAGCACTACGTTACCCCCAGTATGCAGTTTCATCAGGATACCTTCAGTAGTTCTCAAGTTACATAATGCTACATGATCCAATTATATGGTCTGCTCGTGGAAAGCCTAGCGCTGCAACAAAACATGCCAGGAAGCTGCGAATGGTGTTGATCTTTACTCAAAAGAAAGCTACAGGGTATGACACTCTCAGAATTCTTTATTATGTTCTTTTTTTTTTCTTAGAGATCATCATGGCTGCTGACACACATTGTCAGAAACAGTGGCAAGGACAAATCATCGTCTAGAAAAAAAATAGGGCCATAAAACCGAAATTGAAGATTGCTGTACTCACAAGCAGTGTTCAGGGATTCAGCAAAAAAAAACAGAATCAAAATCGGTCCAGTCATTCTCGTGCTACTCTTTCCACGAGCAATGCACCATGTCCAAAACACACTTGTGAGAAAACGGCTATCAATGTTTTGGAAGTGATTTGCATTTGTTAGAATGCACCAGCACTGTAGTCCTTGGTGTCCTTGTGTACAGGCAACCTTTTGGGTCTCCCCCCTTTCACTTCATGCATTTGTGATGACTTCCTTGCTCGCTGAGCATCTTTTTCAGCAGCCCTGTGAAGGGTAAGTGCCCCAGGTTGCACACCCATTGCAGCACAAATCTCTGTGTAAGCTTGAAAGTTGCCTGCATTGTACCTAGCAACTGCCTCATGGACTGCTACTTCCACGGTGACGAGAGAGGCATGCTGCTGCTTAGAAATGAGTGACCAAATCACCGAGTGAAGGCTTTCAGCGGCATTTTGTGTCTTGTTGCCACTGCAGCGAGCCAGCAGTTGAGGGTCTGACAGGCGTTGGTACACTGGCCGCAACGCTTCAACAACTTTGTTGGGCAGGTTATACTTGTGTGGAGGTTGTGGCTTCCCCTCTGCCTCTGCTGCACGGTGCCTGCACCAGCGGCGGGCACCGGAAGGACAGAGCTAGTGATCAGGTTCTGCATCAGTCGATGAAACATGATGAAAGTTGGCCATCACTGCTTTCTTCATGTCTTCGACGTCCGTGCTGCTTCGCAGTCCTAGGCCATAATAGCTGGTGAGCCTTTTAATCAAGTCCTCCGTCAGGCCACCTCTTCCGCCGAGCGCCTCTCCCTTCTTAGACTTGCTAACAAGAGAAGGGAGTGCTGTGTCCATCCTATTCTGAACATGGTTTATGCAGTCCTCCTTCGTGAGAGGTACAAACCGATACATCTTCTCATTGCACAGGGCCACGTAGGTGCGACTGTCACCGTCACAAATGATATTCGTGTAACGGAGATCATTTTTACTGAGGAAGCGTCCAAAAAGCTGCAGTGCAGCTTCCACCTCCATGCGTCCCGTAACCACATCTGTGTTTTTTTGACAAACATGTGTCTTCCTCCACTCTTGATGTGCTGGGTCGTTTTCGGCTGGACGTAGTGAGCACCCGAGGCAGAAGTTAGACAGGAATGTACAGTCAATCACAAGTCCAGTATAAAATTCTGTCACACAGCCTACACCAATGTGTGAGTTGTGTCCGCGCGTCAGCCATGTGCCGTCGTAGACCACGGTAATGTTTTTAGTGAAGTTTACTTCCATTTCCTGATAAGTCTTCTTCACAGCCTCTACAGCATCTGCGAAAACTGTTTCTGCAGCTTCATCAGCCGCTGGCTTCAGCACCTTTTTCAAGTGGCGTTGATAGCTCTTCTGGTGCAGCCCTCTGTGAGAGACATTCATCACTGCCCAGAAGTCATTTAGAGCAGTAGGCCCTTTACCGATGCACCTTATTGCCTGCAGAGACCGTAAATTCACGTCGAAAACTCGACCACCTGGTTTTCTGGGCGAAGTCCAATGAGTGTGCTGAGCCACAAGAGCGGCATGTGACCACCATTTTCACGGCAAGTCCATGCCTTGTGTCCCGATCCACAACCAAACTTTGCTCATGACACACAGGGCAGAGGGTATTCCCAATAATCCCGTTTAGGACGCCCATCTGCATTATCACGTATTCTTCTTCTTTTCCCTGTGGCGTCACTGTAGTTGCGCTTTCCCGCGGCGTGGTCAGTGCAAACTTTCGCTCAGTAGCGGACATCGCGCCGAGCGACTCGCGAACGCTGGCCGACTGAGCTTCTGCGAATTCCGCTGACACAAAACTGGGTTGAATGTGTCCCTGAATGGTACGGCGCTTGCTGGTCACAATCGCGGCATCACCCCGTGGATTGCCGGCATCTGCCGGTGCGTCAATCACGTCACCGTCACGTTGAACAACGCGATCCTCGTTAGGAGAGTGTGCGGCTTCACGTCGATATACGGTAGCATCAACGTCGTCGTCTTCCGAGCTTGACACGCACTGGCGTAGCATCTCCTCTGCGTTGTTCACCGCATCAGTTGACTGAGAATCCAGAGTAGCATCACTTTCCGCGACTGATGGACGACTTCTTGGGGTATCTGCGATCGCCGAGGATTAGGTGCACAGTGCTTTCGCTTTCCGTAAGTGAGCAGAGTCTTGCGTTTCTTATCGAAGGTGCAATTCATCGCAACAGAACGCGCACAATTCCTCCGAAAGTCCTCCTCGACACGAAAGCCGCGTCAGGGGTGTGTTCAACAGAACACGCAGAACTCGTCGATCGCGCAACGATCGGCAGGCCGCGTCAAACGATTATCGTCTCGGAAAGACGGTTTGAACAGCAGTGCCGAGACTGATTGCAAAAACAAGAAAAGCACGAGAGACGAAGAAGCACGCGAAGAATGTTTGCAACGAAGACGAAGCAGACAAGGAGATGGAGACGACGCACGGTAGCCAGCGGCATGGTTGCGAGCCGAACACGTGACGCCCGCAGGAGCCAATAGCAGCCACCTGATTCCCCTTATCCTCGAAGAGCACGCGTTCCATCCAATCGTAGCTCCGCATTTGAAAAGCGGGTTTTTCGAACACCCCGTGAGCTCTCCAATCACAAGAGAGTTACGCCTCGACCATGCGGTCAGGCCTATACTGATGGCAGAAAAAAAAAAGAGCAAGAATTTACGAACAAAACAAAACCAAGATGGCGGCACTCAGATAACAAGCGGAGAAGTGGCGCGCGCGCGAAGTTGTGGCATTTTCGGCGATTTCTCGCAACTTGGCAGCTCCCGCGGCTTGCGAATCATTATTTTTAAGCACTTAGAGGGCAAATTAGGCGCTGATATTTACACCAGAGGTAGTTTATAACACATACTACCGAAACATATGGGTTTCCAAAAATCGACGTTTTTGCGATTTTTTAGTTTTTGAAAGCCGCGTTTCCCCTTAGAAGTCATGAATTTTCTAAAAGTGTTGTCACATACTACGTGAGGTAGTGACAGGCAATGTCTCATGAACCTGTATAGAAGCCTCATTTGCACCCGCTTAGATTATGGGGCCGTTGTTTATCAGTCTGCGACTCAAAGTGCTTTGAAAATGCTGGACCCCGTGCACCATTCGGGCAACCGCCTTTCTACGGGTGCTTTTCGCACCAGCCCGTAGAAAGCCTTTATGTTAAGTCAAATGAGTGGTTGCTTCATTTGCAGAAAACTTACATGTCCTTTGTTTATTTCCTTAAGGTGAAAGCAGACAAGAAGCATCCCTCATACTCTACTATTAATGGTTTGTCAAGCTCAATTCTGTTTCAAAACAGGCCTTCGATGAGGCAGCCCTTCTCAGTTCGCCTGAAGAGTCTAGCTGAGAAAACTGGAGTCTCACTTGAACACAGTTTAATGGCTCCTGTAGCATACCTGCCACCGTGGCAATGGCAGACTATAGACTGCGATGTGTCTTTTCTAGAAGTTACAAAACATGCGCTTATTGCCCACATCCGAACATACTTCCTGGAACTTCAACACAAATACACACATCCTGAGTTCTTTACAGATGCCTCCAAGTATAACTCCTCTGTGTCCTACGCTGCTGTCGGCCCATCCTTTTCGGATGCTGGCCTTCTACATTCAGCCACAAGTATCTTCACAGCGGAAGCTTATGCGATACTTGTGAAGTCTAAACACATCAAGCAATTACAAATACAAAAAGCAGTAATTTATACGGACTCCCTCAGTGTGGTAACGGCTCTGCACACTCTCAAAAAACAAAAAAAAAACCAGTCCTTGTCTTACTTTACTCCATTTTGTGCACACTCTACACACTCAAACAACATGTTGTAATGTGCTGGGTACCAGGGCACCGTGAGATCGAAGACAACGTGAGGGCGGATCAGCTCGCTGCATCTGTCCACAAAAGCACTGCCCTTACACCCATATCGATCCCGGCCCTTGATCTTAAGCCGTCTCTCAAACGATGCCATACATCGATGCTGACGTCTGTGTAGGAGTTTATTGAGAATATATAGCGTGTCAAGCTTTCCCGTTTTGCTATACGGCGAACAAGCCTGCCATTCGCTTTGCAACTTTTAAAGGTTATCAAGTTTTCTGCTGTTGGGTTGCGAGAAAAAGTCCTCCACGCTTTGTTTTGCCATTTTTTAGCAATTTCACACTCCAATTCCACCATAGCTTTGTGTTAACCTTATCATTCCTGGACTGCGGTATGCACTTTTATGCACAAGTAAGAACATATTCAGAAATATAGTTGGCCATCTCTTCTACTTCCAGATGCTCTACCTCTTCGAGGTGTAGTGTACATAGCTCTCTGAATTTCACCCAGTTTGCAACATGAAAGTTCCACTTTTTAGGATAAGACGGCCGGTCAACCCGTTGTTTTGTTACTAAAAGAGTTGGGAAAGGGTTACTTCCATATGGATCATTAATAACTTTCCAATCTAAATAAGATAGGAGGGACGGTGACCCAATGGCTAAATCTATGCATGAATATGTATTGTGTGTGGTACTGAAGTATGTTGGCTCTGCCTTATTGAGCAGACAGGCTCCAGATGCGAGAAGAAAGTTTTCTATTTTTGACCTCTCGCATCACAATTAGTATGACCCCATAGCATGTGAGCATTAAAATCTCCAATTAACACATATGGTTCTGGAAGCTGATCAATAAGCTTTTCAAACTCTGTTTTATTGAATGGTTCGTCAGGGGCTATGTAGATCGAGCAGATAGATATAAGACGGTTGAATAGAATAGCACGAACAGCCACAATCTCAAGAGAGCTTTGTAGCACAATGTGCGGGCATGCTACGCTTCTTTGTGCAATGATGGCCACACCTCCAGAAGAGAAATTGCCACCATTTCGATCTTTACGAAAAACCACATATTGATTCAAGAAATTCACATGAGTCGACTTTAAATGAGTTTCTTAACGCAGAACACTTTTGACTGATAGTCATTAAGCAAGTCTTTGATATCATCTAGGTTATAAATAGGCCTCTGGCATTCCACTGTAGTATTTGTGTGTCCATTTTAGATGTGTTTTGTGGTGTGTGCTCAAGGATGGAAAGTAAGCTCACGGACAAAACAGAATGGTACCATAACCTTTCAGGTTATGGAAAACGAAACTTATTTTACAGGGCTTTTTGGAGGCCCTGTAATTTGTCTTTTGTCTTTCTTGGAGCAGTAGAGAGAAACTCGCCGCTTCTTCGGCGCTGCAGGCGCCGTTTGACTGGCGGTTGTGTCCATAGCTTCATCAGAAGCCCCGCAGGGGCGCCTGCGCAAGTAGGCGTTTGGTGTGTAGCGACACCACGGACCCGAGCTAACGGGGGAGTTTCGGCTCCCTCCCACGCCTAGCCGTGCGTGGCTTTGCCGTGTCCGGGGAAAAGGGGATCCTGGGGGTTGAGCCAAAGCTGGGTGATTGGACCTTGAAGGCCCCCCTGCAGAGGCAAAACACCTCTTTGGCCCCGGCTTCACGTAGACGGCACCCCTGGGCTGACCCACCCAGGGGAAATCGGCAGTCGCCTTTTCCTATCTCCCTCTCCCTACATCTTCGTCTTTATCTCTTACTATTTATCTGTCCTGTCTTCTACTCTCTTCCATTTACTTCCAAACTTCCTGGCGGCTAGGGTTAACCCTGTGCAAATAGCCTACCTTGGTCTAGGCGCATTGGGTTATAGTTGCGTTGTACGGCTGGCGTCTGCAGGTTTTAGCATCCACAAACTTGTAGCGTCCCCTCGTTGGGCTCCGTGGTGGGTGGCCGCCAACGCTTCTGAAGAAAATTAAACTGGCATGCATAGAGCATTTCCCTTATTAAGTGATCGTACCGCCTTAAAGCGTGTACGCACCGAAGACTTAGGCTTTTTCAACCGATCAAGTGAAAACTTCTTTTTTTCATGTTATACATAGTGAGATAAGCAGCAAGCAAGCCAGAACTGTATCCCCCTTTGTAGTAGCCAGATGTCTCACAGAAACGCTTGGAGCCGGGTACAAAGTTACCAAAATGGCCAGCGGAGACCTCCTCCTTGAAGTTCGAGAAAAAGAACAGTTTGAAAAGCTACAGAATCTATCAACTTTTGGTGACACTCCCATCACTGTAACGCCACACAGATCGATGAACACAACCCGTGGAGTAGTATCTGATGCTGATTTGCTAGGCTTGACTGAAGAGAAACTTCTGGAGGGGTGGAAGAGTCAGAATGTGACCAATGTACAAAGGATCACCATTAGAAGAGACAACAAGGTAACACCAACGAAACACCTGATACTCACGTTCGCTTCCAGTAATCTGCCAGAAAGTATTCAAACAGGGTACACAAAGACATTAATCAGACCATACATACCTAACCCGCGTCGTTGTTTTAAATGCCAGAAGTATGGCCACGGCTCACAAAGCTGTCGTGGTCACCAAACTTGTGCAAAATGTGGAGTGTCAGGCCACAATTCTGGCAATTGCGAAGAACCATCACACTGTGTGAACTGTGGCGGAAATCATGCCGCATACTCACGGTCTTGCTCATTTTGGAAGAAAGAAAAAGAAATTATCACATTGAAAATTAAGGAAAACATCACATTCAAGGAAGCAAGACGAAGAGTGTCGCCATTTTATGGCGCTACATATGCTGATGCGGCGCGTCAGGGGGCAACGCCGCACCAGCCCTCGTCACTCCTTCGGCCAGCGCAGAGCGAGCCGACGGCTGTGGCACCTGCCCCCAAGGCGGCAGTAGTTCAGTCTACTCCGCCGCCTAG
This sequence comes from Rhipicephalus microplus, assembly GCF_043290135.1. Lineage (NCBI taxonomy): Eukaryota > Metazoa > Arthropoda > Arachnida > Ixodida > Ixodidae > Rhipicephalus > Rhipicephalus microplus. The sequence goes on from NC_134702.1 coordinate 142,852,432, forward strand.
CGAATTGAGGCCGGAGACTCCAGGGTCCTCTGGTCTCAAGGCCTCCCCTCACCAGGCGAGGCCTAAAATCCGAACCACCATCTCGCATGTGCGGGCAACCAGTGTCTCTGGGGAGGCAATGGATACAACGGTACCCTTGGTACCAAAAGAGTGGCGCGCCTCCTTGGAGCGCGTTAAGAAAAATAAAAAACCAATAACGGGGCCGGACGACCGTCCTGCCACCTGAATTAACGAGCTCACTCCAACACAGGATACTCTTTGTACACACAGCAGTATCTCTCTTGTTTAAATATGCAGACAGAAATATTACAGTGGAACATCCGAGGCCTTCTTCGAAACCTCGATGACTTACGAGAACTCCTCCATGAACACAATCCAAGAGTGCTGTGTGTACAGGAGACACACTTGAAACGAACTAACACAAACTTTTTACGTAACTACATAATCTTCCGAAAGGATAGAGATGATGCCATGCTACCATCCGGTGGTGTAGCGGTTATAGTAAATCAAGGTATAGCATGCACACAATTACCCCTTCAAACTTCCCTCGAGGCGGTGGCTGTCCGAGCAGTTATTCTAAACAAACTTGTCACTGTTTGCTCTTTGTACATACCTCCGCACCACCGTCTCGAAAAACTTCAATTCCAGTCTTTAATAGACGAACTACCTGAACCTTATCTGGTCCTTGGGGACCTGAACGCACATAATGGTCTGTGGGGTGACTCTCGCTGTGATGCCCGAGGTCGTCTCATTGAACAGTTTCTCATTTCATCGGGTGCTTGTCTGTTGAATAGGAAAGAGGCAACATACTATAACCTTGCCAACAAAACTTACTCTTCCATAGACCTCAGTATCGCATCTCCTTCACTTGTACCATTACTTCAGTGGAAAGTCATAAATAATCCATACGGAAGTGACCATTTCCCTTTAGTTTTGAGTACACCAATAATAAATGAATGTCCTCCACATGTTCCCAAATGGCTGGTAAACAAAGCCAACTGGGAACGATTTCAAAAGCTTACTCACCTAAATTGGACTGACATATGCGGGTTAGGCATAGATGAAGCTGTGCAGTACTTCACGGCTTTTCTTACTGACGCAGCAACCAAGTGCATTCCACAAACATCTGGACTGCCCGGCAAACGACACGTTCCGTGGTGGAACACTGAGTGCCAGAATGCGCGAAAGGAACAGAACAGGGCATGGAGGTTGCTGCGGAACTCGCCGACAGCGGAAAACCTTGAGAGCTTTAGGAAAATAAAATCTCGAGGCAGGAGAACGCGTCGGCAGGCCAAAAAAGAAAGCTGGCACAAGTTTTTATCAGGGATAAATTCATATACACAAGAGGCTAAAGTTTGGAACATGGTTCGTAGGGTAGCAGGAAGACAAGTACACTTACTCCCACTCGTAAACACACAGGGTGATAGCCTGGAAGATCAAGCGAACTTCCTCGGTGCACACTACGAGCAGGTGTTTAGCTCGTCACACTACACTGAAGCTTTCCAAAGACACAAAGCAAAGATAGAAAAGCAAAAACTAGAATCCAAGTGCACAAATTACGAGGAATACAACCAACCTTTCAACTTAGCTGAGCTACAAACATCACTAAATTCTTGCAATAATTCCACTCCAGGCTACGACCGTGTCACATATGAAATGTTGAAAAACTTGCCGCTCGAAACGCGAAAAACTTTACTCTCTATACAATGCTATCTGGCTTTCAGGCACCATCCCTGCTTCCTGGAAAGAGGCTATTGTTATCCCACTTTGAAACAGGGCAAGGACCCTTCCTCAGGTTCAAGTTATAGGCCCATTGCACTAACCAGCTGCGTTTGTAAACTTTTTGAAAAAATGATAAATCGCCGACTTTTACATTTCTTTGAAACACACAATCTGCTCGACCAATTTCAGTGTGGGTTTCGGGAGGGTAGATCCACCACCGACCATCTGGTGCGTATCGAGGCACAGATCCGAGATGCTTTTGTCCACAAACAATACTTCCTCTCAGTGTTTCTCGATATCGAGAAGGCTTACGACACAACATGGCGTTTTGGGATATTAAGAGACTTGTCTCACCTGGGTGTGCGCGGTAGAATGCTTTCCATAATCGAGAGTTACTTGTCCAATCGGAAATTCCGCGTCCGTGTGGGCAGTACTCTCTCCCAAATATTTGTGCAAGAAACGGGAGTACCGCAAGGTGGTGTACTTAGTTGTACACTTTTTATTATTAAAATGAATTCCTTGCACCTGTCCATCCCCCGCAACATGTTCTATTCCACATATGTCGATGACGTCCAGCTTGGCTTTAAGTCATGCAACCTAGCAATGTGTGAGCGACAGGTTCAGTTAGGTTTAAAGAAGGTCTCCAAATGGGCGGAGGGAAACGGATTCCGGCTGAACCCAGGAAAAAGCACGTGTGTCTTGTTCTCCCGAAAGAGAGGCATGCACTCAGAACCCGACATTGAACTGAACGGCCAACGTCTGTCTGTGAATGCGGAGCATAAATTTCTAGGCTTAATCTTGGAACACAAGTTGACCTTCGTACCACACATAAAGTATTTAAAAACAAAATGTTTAAAAGCCATGAATGTTATAAAAGTGTTGTCACGTACTACGTGGGGTAGTGATAGGCAATGCCTCATGAACCTCTATAGAAGCCTTATTCGTACCCGCTTAGATTATGGGGCCGTTGTCTATCAGTCTGCCACTCAAAGTGCCTTGAAAATGCTGGACCCCGTGCACCATTTGGGCATCCGCCTTTCTACGGGTGCATTTCGCACCAGCCCCGTAGAAAGCCTTTACGTTGAGACAAATGAGTGGTCGCTTCATCTGCAAAGAACCTACATGTCTTTTGTATATTTCCTTAAGGTGAAAGCAGACAAGAGGCACCCCTCATACTCTACTAGTAATGACTTGGCGAGCTCCATTCTTTTTCAAAACAGGCCTTCCCCGCAGGGGCGCCTGCGCAAGTAGGCGTTTGGTGTGTAGCGACACCACGGACCCGATCTAACGGAGGAGTTTCTACTCCCTCCCACGCCTAGCCGTGCGTGGCTTTGCCGTGTCCGGGGAAAAGGGGATCCTGGGGGTTGAGCCGACGCTGGGTGATTGGACCGTTAAGGCCCCCCGGCAGAGGCAACACACCCCTTTGGCCCCGGCTTCACGTAGACGGCACCCCTGGGCTGACCCACCCAGGGGAAATCGGCAGTCGCCTTTTCCTATCTCTCTCTCCCTACATCTTCGTCTTTATCTCTTACTGTTTATCTGTCCTGTCTTCTACTCTCTTCTGTTTACTTCCAAACTTCCTGGCGGCGAGGGTTAACCCTGTGCAAATAGCCTACCTTGGTCTAGGCGCATTGGGTTATAGTTGCGTTGTACGGCTGGCGTCTGCAGGTTTTAGCATCCACAAACTTGTAGCGTCCCCTTGTTGGGCTCCGTGGTGGGTGGCCGCCAACGCTTCTGAAGAAAATTAAACTGGCATGCTTAAAGCATTTCCCCTATTAAGTGATCGTGCCTCCTCAAAGCGGGTACGCACCGAAGATATCAATTTTTTTCCTCCGGCCAAGACAAACCTTTCCTCATTTCCACGTTATACACTGCGAAAAAACTAACAAGCAAGCCAGAACAGTATCCCCCTTCGTAGTGGCTAGGTCCTTAACCGAAACTCTCGGTGCCGGGTACAAGGTTACCAAAATGGCCAGTGGAGATCTACTCCTCGAAGTACGTGACAAAGACCAATTTGATAAACTGAACACCCTCACAACGTTTGGAGACACACCCATCAGTATTACGCCACACAGGTCTATGAACTCATCTTGCGGGGTCGTTTCGGACGCAGATTTGCTTGACCTGACCGAAGCTGAACTTCTTGAAGGATGGAAGAGCGGGAACGTGACAAACGTACAGCGCATTAAGATAAGAAGAGATCAAAAGGAAATACCAACAAAACACTTAGTACTGACCTTTGCTTCGAGCGATTTGCCGGAAACAATTCAGACTGGGTACACAAAAACATCTGTGAGGCCATATATTCCCAACCCCCGCCGTTGCTTCCATTGTCAGAGATATGGCCACGGCTCGCAAAGCTGTCGTGGCCAGAAAACTTGTGCTATGTGTGGAGTCGTGGGCCATGCGTCCGACAACTGCGAAGCACCTGCACACTGTGTAAACTGTGGCGGTAATCATGCCGCGTACTCACGTTCTTGTTCTTTCTGGAAAAAAGAAAAAGAAATCATCACTTTAAAGATAAAAGAAAACATTACATTTAAAGAAGCAAGAAAAAGAGTCTCGCCATTTTATGGCCCTACATATGCTGATGCGGCGCGCCAGGGGGCAGTGTCGCACCAGCCCTCGCCACTCCTTCGGCCTGCGCAGAGCGAGCCATTGGCTGTGGCGCCTGCCCCCAAGGCGGCAGTAGTTGAGTCTACTCCGCCTACTATTGAACAGAGACCAGGGACTCCAGGGTCCTCGGGTCTCAAGGCCTCACCTCGCCAGGCGAGGCCCAAGCTTCGAAAAACCAGCTCGCATGAGCGGGCATCCAGTGCCTCCGAGGAGGCAATGGATACGGCGGCACCTCTGGTGCCAAAAGAGCGGCTCGGCTCTCTGGAGCGCGCCAAGAAAACTAAAAAGCTCATAACAGGGCCTGATAATAGCCCTGCTACTTGAGCTCGACCTTTCAGTTTAAACAAGTCACTCCCTTAACGTACACACAGCACTACTTTACTTCCAATATGGAAACACAAATTATACATTGGAACGTCAGAGGCCTGCTTAAAAACCTCGACGACGTCCAAGAGCTTTTATACAAACACTCACCTCAAGTGCTGTGTGTACAGGAAACACATCTTAAATCCTCCAATACAAATTTTTTACGTGCTTACGTCATATACCGAAAGGACCGAGATGATGCTGTGGCGTCATCCGGTGGCGTAGCCATTATTATTAACCAAGGAGTAGCGTGTACACATTTACCACTCCAGACATCCCTTGAGGCGGTGGCTGTTCGAGCGGTACTCTTAAACAAACTCGTCACCATCTGCTCTTTGTATGTACCTCCCCACCAACGTCTTGAAAAACGTGAATTTCAGTCCCTAATAGACGAATTTCCGGAACCTTATTTGCTTCTTGGGGACCTAAATGCACATAGTGGACTGTGGGGCGATTCTCGCTGTGATGCACGAGGTCGTCTCATTGAACAATTTCTCTTCTCTTCCGGCGCCTGTTTGCTGAATAGGAAAGAGCCAACCTACTATAACGTTGCCAACAAAACTTACTCGTCTATAGACCTCAGCATCGTATCACCTTCACTTCTACCCCTATTGAAATGGAAAATCATAAACAATCCATATGGAAGTGACCATTTTCCTGTAGTGTTGAGTTCACAAACAACATATGAATGTCCTCTACATGTTCCCAAATGGCTGATAAACAAAGCAGACTGGGAACAGTTCCACAACACCTCACGTTTGAGTTGGACAGACATATGTAGGTTAAACATAGATGAAGCTGTGAAGTACTTCACAGCTTTTCTAACTGACGCAGCAGCCAGGTGCATACCGCAAACATCTGGAATGCCCGGCAAACGACACGTCCCATGGTGGAACACGGAGTGTCGTAATGCACGAAAGGAACAGAACAGGGCATGGAGATTGCTGCGCAACTCGCCAACAGCGGAAAATCTTGACACGTTCAAGAAAATAAAGTCTCAAGGAAGGAGAACGCGTCGGCAGGCCAGAAGAGAAAGCTGGCAGAAGTTTTTGTCAGGGATTAATTCATACACACAGGAGGCAAAAGTCTGGAACATGGTCGGTAGGATAGCAGGGAAACAAGTACACACACTTCCACTCGTAAACACTCAAGGTGATACCTTGGAAGATCAGGCAAACTTCCTCGGGGCACACTTTGAACGGGTATCCAGCTCGTCCCACTATACTGACACTTTCCAAAAATACAGAACAAGAATAGAAAAGCAGAAACTCGAACACAAATGCACTAGATCCGAGGCATATAACCAAGCTTTCAGTCTAGCTGAGCTGCAAATGTCTCTAAACTCCTGCAGTACTTCTGCCCCAGGTTCTGACCGTGTGATGTATGAAATGTTAAAAAACCTACCAAACGAAACCCGTAAAACCTTACTTTGTTTGTACAATGCTATTTGGTCTTCTGGCACTATTCCTACCTCCTGGAAAGAGGCTATTGTTATTCCCATTTTGAAAGAGGGCAAGGACCCTTCTTTACCCTCGAGTTATAGGCCTATAGCACTTACAAGCTGCTTGTGCAAAGTCTTCGAAAAAATGATAAACTGCCGACTTGTACATTTCCTTGAAACAAATAATTTGCTCGACCCATTTCAGTGCGGGTTTCGAGAAGGTAGATCCACCACAGACCACCTCGTTCGTATCGAGGCACAGATCAGAGACGCCTTCGTCCATAAACAATATTTTCTCTCTGTGTTCCTAGATATCGAAAAGGCGTATGATACAACATGGCGGTTCGGCATTCTAAGAGACCTGTCTCACCTTGGTGTGCGCGGAAGAATGTTTCATATAATCGAAAGTTACCTGTCAAAGCGGACTTTCCGTGTCCGTCTGGGCAGTGTGCTTTCCCAAACATTTGTCCAGGAAACAGGCGTGCCACAAGGTGGCGTGCTTAGTTGCACACTTTTTATTATCAAAATGAACTCTTTTCACTTGTCCATTCCCCGCAATATGTTCTATTGTACATATGTCGACGACGTTCAGCTTGGCTTCAAGTCATGCAACTTGGCCATATGTGAGCGGCAGGTTCAGCTGGGTTTAAATAAGATCTCCAAATGGGCAGATGAAAACGGATTTCGACTTAACCCACAAAAAAGCACGTGTGTTTTGTTCTCTCGAAAGAGAGGCATGCACTCGGAACCTGACATTCGACTGAACGGGCAACGTCTGTCCGTCAAAGCCGAGCATAAATTCTTAGGCCTAATCTTGGACAACAAGTTGACCTTCGTGCCGTACATCAAGTATCTAAAAACAAAATGTTTAAAAGCCATGAATGTTTTAAAAGTGTTGTCACGTACTACTTGGGGTAGTGATAGGCAATGCCTCATGAACCTCTATAGAAGCCTCATTCGCACCCGCTTAGATTATGGGGCCGTTGCCTATCAGTCTGCTACTCAAAGTGCCTTGAAGATGCTGGACCCCGTGCACCATTTGGGCATCCGCCTTTCTACGGGTGCGTTTCGCACCAGCCCCGTAGAAAGCCTTTACGTTGAGTCAAATGAGTGGTCGCTTCACCTGCAAAGAACCTACATGTCCTTTGTTTATTTCCTTAAGGTGAAAGCAGACAAGAGGCACCCCTCATACTCTACTATAAATGACTTGTCGAGCTCCATTCTTTTTCAAAACAGGCCTTCAATGAGGCAGCCCTTCTCAGTTCGCCTAAAGGGTCTAGCCGAGGACACTGGAGTGTCACTCGAACACAATTTAATGGCTCCTGTAGCATACCCGCCACCGTGGCAGTGGCAGACTATAGATTGCGATGTGTCTTTTTTAGAAGTTACTAAACATGCGCCTATTGCCCATATTCGAACATACTTCTTGGAACTTCAACACAAATACACACGTCCTGAGTTTTTTACAGATGCCTCTAAGTCTAACTCCTCTGTGTCCTACGCTGCTGTTGGCCCTTCCTTTTCGGATGCTGGCCCTCTACATCCAGACACAAGTATCTTCACGGCGGAAGCTTACGCGATACTTGTGGCAGCTAAACACATCAAACAATTACAAATACAAAAAGCAGTAATTTATAGAGACTCCCTTAGTGTGGTAACGGCTCTGCACAGTCTTAAAAAACAAAAAAACCCTGTCCTCATCTCACTTTACTCTATTTTGTGCACACTTTACACACTCAACCAACATGTTGTAGTGTGCTGGGTGCCAGGGCATCGTGAAATTCAAGGCAACGTGATGGCGGATCAGCTTGCTGCATCCGTCCACGAGGGCACCGCCACTACACCCATATTAATCCCGGCCCTTGATCTTAAGCCGTCTCTCAAACGAAACATCAGAGACTTCTGGCAGAGCAAGTGGAATACACACACACAAAACAAACTACACATTATTAAGCCACACCTTGGTCATTGGCTGCCAGTATCAAAATCGCGTTATACAGAGGTAATACTAACGAGACTCAGGATAGGACACACATACGCAACACACACACATCTTTTGTCTAGTGACGATCCACCATTGTGCGACAAATGTGGTGAAACATTAACAGTCCTTCACATACTAATCCAGTGTAAACATTTAGAAACTCTAAGAAAACAACATTTTCCATTACTCTACCGACAACATATACCTTCACACCCTGCAATGTTTGTCGGTAGGGAACCACTTTTTAGTCTTAAATCATTGTTAGCGTTTTTAAAAGAAATTCACAGCTTTCATGTCATATACCCGGGCATACCGTAGCATGACCTCTCCAGAGAGGTTTTTGCTGCGGTGGCTACACAAGAAAGCACATGCCTCACGGCCCTTGGACGCAAGGGTTTGAACGAGTGAGGCACTTGTGCTAATGCCATACATATCCACCATCGTCTTTTATTATCACCAACTTTTGTCATCTATTCACACCACACACACCTTCCACGGCATGGTCATGATTTTATTATTTGTATGTTTTTACCCGCCTTACTGCGAGGAATTTTATGGCCCTTATACAGCCACTTATCACAATCATTGTCCATATTTTTAGTAAGATGAACTGGCGCTCTTTGGCCGTGAATCGGCCCTTGCGCCATAAAACATCAAACATCATCATCAAAACAGGCCTTCAATGAGGCAGCCCTTCTCAGTTCGCCTGAAGGGTCTAGCTGAGGACACTGGAGTGTCACTCGAACACAGTTTAATGGCTCCTGTAGCATACCCGCCACCATGGCAGTGGCAGACTATAGACTGCGATGTGTCTTTCCTAGAGGTTACAAAACATGCACCTATTGCCCATATCCGAACATACTTTCTGGAACTTCAACACAAATACACACGTCCTGAGTTCTTCACAGATGCCTCCAAGACTAACTCCTCTGTGTCCTACGCTGCTGTCGGCCCATCCTTTTCGGATCTGGCCCTGTATATCCACGCACAAGTATCTTCACAGCGGAAGCTTACGCGACACTGGTGGCAGCTAAACACATCAAACAATTACAAATACAAAAAGCAGTAATTTATACAGACTCTCTCAGTGTGGTAACGGCTCTGCACAGTCTTAAAAAACAAAAAAACCCAGTTTTTGTCTCACTTTACTCCATTTTGTACACACTCTACACACACAAACAACATGTTGTAGTGTGCTGGGTGCCAGGGCACCGTGAGATCCAAGGCAACGTGAGGGCGGATCAGCTCGCTGCATCCGTCCATGAGAGCACCGCCATTACATCTATATCAATCCCGGCCCTTGATCTTAAGCCGTCTCTCAAACGAAACCTCAGGGACTACTGGCAGAGCAAGTGGGATACAAACACACAAAACAAACTACACGTTATCAAGCCACACCTTGGCCATTGGCCACCAGTATCAAAATCACGTCTAACAGAGGTAACACTAACAAGACTCAGGATAGGACACACATACACGACACACACACACATCTTTTATCCGGTGGTGATCCACCATTGTGTGATTAATGTGGTGAGACATTAACAGTTCTTCACGTTTTAATTCAATGTAAACATTTAGACACTCTAAGAAGACAACACTTCCCACTATCCTACCGACAACATATACCTTTACACCCTGCAATGTTCGTCGGTAGGGAACCGCTTTTTAGTCACAAATCATTATTAGCGTTTTTAAAGGAAATTCATAATTTTCATATCATATACCCGGGCATACCGTAGCACGACCTCTCTAGAGAGGTTTTTTCTGCGGTGGCTACACAGGAAAGCAATTGCCTCACGGCCCTTGGACGCAAGGGTATGAACGAGTGAGGCACTTGTGCTAATGCCATACATATCCACCCTCGTCTTATTATCACCAACTTTTGTCATCATTCACACCACACACATCTTTCACGGCATGGTCATCATTTTATTACTTGTATGTTCTTACCCGCCTTATCGCGAGGAATTTTATGGCCCTTATACAGCCGCTTATCACAATCATTGTCCACATTCCTGTCTCATGAACTGGCGCTCTTTGGCCATCAAATGGCCCTTGCGGCAAAAAAACACCATATATCATCATTCATGAGAAGCGTTCCCCGCAGGGGCACCTGCGCAAGTAGGCGTTTGGTGTGTAGCGACACCACGGACCCGAGCTAACGGGGGAGTTTTGACTCTCTCCCACGCCTAGCCGTGCGTGGCTTTGCCGTGTCCGGGGAAAAGGGGATCCTGGGGGTTGAGCCAATGCTGGGTGATTGGACCTTTAAGGCCCCCCGGCAGAGGTAACACACCCCTTTGGCCCCGGCTTCACGTAGACGGCACCCCTGGGCTGACCCACCCAGGGGAAATCGGAAGTCGCCTTTTCCTATCTCTCTCTGCCTACATCCTTCATCTTTATCTCTCACTATCTATCTGTCCTGTTTTCTACTCTCTTCTGTTTACTTCCATTTTTCCTGGCGGCAAGGGTTAACCCTGTGCGAATAGCCTACCTTGGTCTAGGCGCATTGGGTTATAGTGGCGTTGTACGGCTGGCGTCTGCAGTTCTCAGCATCTGTAAACTTGTAGCGTCCCCTTGTTGGGCTCCGTGGTGCGTGGCCGCCAACGCTGCTGAACAAAAATAAGACCGGCATGCATGGAGCATTCCCTCAACTGTCTGATCGTACCGGCCTAAAGCGGGTACGCACCGACCACATATACTTCTTCAACCAGCCAATAGAAACTTTTCCCCACTTCCACGTCATTCACTGTGAAAAAACCGGAAAGCAAGCCAGGACCGTATCTCCTTTCGTAGTTGCCAGGTGTCTTATGGAGACTATCAGGGCTGGATACAAAGTAACCAAAATGGCTAGCGGAGACCTTCTTCTCGAAATTCGGGACAAAGCACAATTTATAAAGCTAGACAGCCTCTCAACGTTTGGTGACGTACCGATCACCTTAACACCACACAGATCCATGACCATCACTCGCGGAGTGGTATCTGATGCAGACTTACTTGAACTCACCGAAACTGAACTTTTGGAAGGGTGGAAGAGCCAAAATGTCAATAATGTATAGAGAATTATTATCAGAAGAGATAATAAAAAAATACCAATGAAACACTTGATACTCACGTTTGCATCCAGTAAACTACCAGATTCCATTCAAACAGGGTACACAAAGACATCTACCAGGCCATATATACCAAACCCTCGTCGTTGCTTCCAACGCCAGAGGTATGGCCATGGCTCTAAAACGTGTCGTGGTCGCCACACTTAAGAACAATGTGGAGTCCTAAGCCACCTGTCTGAGACATGCAAACAACCGCCACACTGTGTAAACTGCGAAGGAAACCATGCCACATATGCACGCTCCTGCACATACTGGACAAAAGAAAAAGAAATAATTACATTGAAGGTGAAGGAGAACATTACGTTTAAGGAAGCACGGCGAAGAGTTGCTCCATTCTATGGACCTACATACGCTGATGCGGCACGTCAGGGGGCACCGCTGCACCAGCCCTCACCACCCCTTCGGCCCACGCATACCGAGCCGGCGGTTGTGGCACCTGCCCCCAAGGCAGCTGTAGCCCAGGCGACACCGCCTACTCCCAAACAGAGACCGGAGACTCCAGAGTCCTCGGGTCTGAAGGCCTCGCCTCACCAGGCAAGGCCCGAAATTCGAACTAGCAGCCCGCACGTGCGGGCATCCAATGCCTCCGAGGAGGCAATGGATACGTCGGTACCCGTGGTGCCGAAAGAGCGGCGTGGCTCCTTAGAGCGCGCCAAGAAAACAAAAAAGCCGATAACAGGGCCTGGTGACGGCCCTGTTAAGTGAACTCAAACTACCTGTCTAAACAGCCACTCGCTTTTCGTACACACAGCACTATTTTACATTCACCATGAACACTCAAATTATACAATGGAACGTCAGGGGCCTTCTCAGAAACCTTGACGACATCCAAGAGCTCTTACACGAACACTCTCCAAAAGTGCTGTGTGTACAAGAAACACACCTTAACTCAAAACACACAAACTTTCTTCGTAAATGCGTTATTTTCCGAAAGGACCGTGTTGATGCTATGACATCATCCGGAGGTGTTGCCATCATAGTGAATCAAGGAATTGCATGCACACACTTACAACTCCAAACATCCCTTGAGGCAGTGGCTGTTCGAGCAGTTCTTTTTGACAAACTGATCACAATCTGCACTATCTACATCCCTCCTAGCTATCAGCTGCAACAACGTGATTTACACTCTTTAATTGGTGAACTTCCGGAGCCCTATGTTCTCCTTGGAGACTTTAATGCGCATAGCAGATGGGGTGACTCTCGGTATGACGCGCGAGGTCGACTGATTGAACAGTTCCTTCTCTCCTCGAGCGCGTGTCTCCTAAATCGAAAAGAACCAACCTATTATAATCTCGCCAATAACACCTACTCCTCCATAGACCTAAGCATAGTATCTCCATCTCTTGTGCCTCTACTTCAGTGGAAAGTCGTCAGTAATCTGTACGGAAGTGACCACTTCCCCATAGTTTTGAGCACAAATACAGTAACTGAGTGTCCATCACGTGTTCCCAAGTGGCTCATAAACAGGGCCGACTGGGAACACTTTTATACCATCGCTCGTCTAGGTTGGAATGACATAAGTACTTTGAACATTGATGTTGCTGTCAACTACTTCACAGCATTTTTGATTGATGCTGCAACAAAATGCATCCCGCAAACAAATGGACACCCTGGAAAACGGCGTGTGCCATGGTGGAACTCTGAATGCCGAAGCGCGCGCAAACAGCAAAACAGAGCTTGGAGGCTGCTTCGGAACTCATCGACAGCCGAAAATCTTGACACCTTCAAGAAAATAAAGTCTCAAGGCAGGAGAACGCGTCGGCAGGCCAGAAGAGAAAGCTGGCAGAAGTTTTTATCAGGGGTTAATTCATACACACAGGAGGCTAAAGTCTGGAACATGGTCGGTAGGATAGCAGGGAAACAAGTACACACACTTCCACTCGTAAACACTCAAGGTGATACCTTGGAAGATCAGGCAAACCTCCTCGGGGCACATTTTGAACGGGTATCTAGCTCGTCCCACTATACTGACACTTTCCAAAAATACAGAACAAGAATAGAAAAGCAGAAACTCGAACACAAATCCACTAGATACGAGGCATATAACCAAGCTTTCAGTCTAGCGGAGCTCCGAACATCCCTAAACTCCTGCAGTACTTCTGCCCCAGGTTCAGACCGTGTGGTGTATGAAATGTTAAAAAACCTACCAGCCGAAACACGAAAAACCCTACTTTGTTTGTACAATGCTATCTGGTTTTCTGGCACTATCCCTACCCCCTGGAAAGAGGCTATTATTATTCCCATTTTGAAAGAAGGCAAGGACTTTTCTTTAGCTTCAAGTTATTGGCCTATTGCACTTACAAGCTGCTTGTGCAAAGTATTCGAAAAAATGATAAACTGCCGACTTGTACATATCCTTGAAACAAACAATTGGGTCGACCCATTTCAGTGCGGGTTCCGAGAAAGTAGATCCACCACAGACCACCTTGTTCGTATCGAGGCACAGATGAGAGATGCCTTCGTCCATAAACAATATTTTCTCTCTGTGTTCCTCGATATCGAAAAGGCGTATGATACAACATGGCGTTTCGGAATTCTAAGAGACCTGTCCCACCTTGGTGTGCGAGGAAGAATGTTTCATATAATCGAAAGTTACCTGTCAAACCGGACATTCCGTGTCCGTCTGGGCAGTGTGCTCTCCCAAACATTTGTCCAGGAAACAGGCGTGCCACAAGGTGGCGTGCTTAGTTGCACACTTTTTATTATCAAAATGAATTCTTTGCACTTGTCCATTCTCCGCAATATGTTCTATTGTACATATGTAGACGACGTTCAGCTTGGCTTCAAGTCATGCCACTTGGCCATGTGTGAGCGGCAGGTTCAGCTTGGTTTAAATAAGCTCTCCAAATGGGCAGATGAAAACGGATTTCGACTTAACCCACAAAAAAGCACGTGTGTCTTGTTCTCTCGAAAGAGAGGCATGCACTCGGAACCTGACATTCGACTGATTGGGCAACGTCTGTCCGTCAAAGCCGAGCATAAATTCTTAGGCTTAATCTTGGACAACAAGTTGACCTTCGTACCGTACATCAAGTATTTAAAAACAAAATGTTTAAAAGCCATGAACGTTATAAAAGTGTTGTCACGTACTACGTGGGGTAGTGATAGGCAATGCCTCATGAACCTCTATAGTAGTCTCATTCGCACCCGTTTAGATTATGGGGCTGTTGTCTATCAGTCTGCTACTCAAAGTGCCTTGAAGATGCTGGACCCCGTACACCATTTGGGCATCCGTCTTTCTACGGGTGCTTTTCGCACCAGCCCCGTAGAAAGCCTTTATGTTGAGTCAAATGAGTGGTCGCTTCATCTGCAGAGAACTTACATGTCCTTTGTTTATTCCTTTAAGGTGAAAGCAGACAAGAAGCACCCCTCATACTCTACTATTAATGATCTGTCGAGCTACATTCTGTTTCAAAACAGGCCTTCGATGAGGCAGCCCCTCACAGTTCGCCTGAAAGGTCAAGCTGAAGAAACTGGAGTGTCACTTGAACACAGTTTAATGGCTCCTGTAGCATACCCGCCACCGTGGCAATGGCAGACTATAGACTGCGATGTGTCTTTCCTAGAAGTAACAAAACATGCACCTATTGCCCATATTCAAACATACTTCCTGGAACTTCAACACAAATACACACGTCCTGAGTTCTTTACAGATGCCTCCAAGACTAACTCCTCTGTGTCCTACGCTGCTGTTGGCCCTTCTTTTTCGGATGCTGGCCCTCTACATCCAGGCACAAGTATCTTCACAGCGGAAGCTTACGCGATACTTGTGGCAGCTAAACACATCAAACAATCACAAATACAAAAAGCAGTAATTTATACAGACTCTTTCAGTGTGGTAACGGCTCTGCATAATCTTAAAAAACAAAAAAACCCTGTCCTCGTTTCACTTTACTCCATTTTATGCACACTTTACACACTCAACCGATATGTAGTTGTGTGGTGGGTGCCAGGGCACTGTGAGATTCAAGGAAACATGATGGCGGATCAGCTTGCGGCATCCGCCCACGAAAGCACCGCCATTACACCTTCATCAATCCCGGCCCTTGATCTTAAGCCGTCTCTTAAACGAAAACTCAGAGACTACTGGCAGAGCAAGTGGGATACACACACACAAAACAAACTACACGTTATCAAGCCACACCTTGGTCATTGGCCACCAGTATCAGAATCACGTCTAACAGAGGTAACACTAACAAGACTCAGTATAGGACACACATACACAACACACACACATCTTTTATCCAGTGGTGATCCACCATTGTGTGATAAATGTGGTGAGGCATTAACAGTTCTTCACGTTTTAATCCAATGTAAACAATTAGACACTCTAAGAAGACAACACTTTCCATTACCCTACCGACAACATATACCTATACACCTCGCTATGTTTGTCGGTATGGAACCACTTTTCACCCATAAATCATTGCTAGCTTTTTTAAGAGATGTCAGTTTTTATCATGTAATATACCCAGGCATTATGTAGCGTGACCTCTCAAGAGAGGTTGCTGCTGTAGTGACTATATTTAAAAGCACTTGCCTCGCAGCCCTTGGACACAAGGGCGCTGATGAGGCACTTGTGTTAGCGCCAAATATTTTTACATGCTTTTATTATCAAAACCTTTGTCACCCTTTTTACTATGCATATCACGCCACTGTCATGATCTTAATACTTATGTTTTTACCCGCATTATCGCGAGGAATTTTAAGGCCCCTATACAGCCACGCAACATATCATTGTCCGCATCTGTAATCATCGAAATGGCGCTCTTTGGCCATCAATTGGCCCTTGCGCCACAAAGCACCACACATCATCATCAACGTCTGTCTGTCAAAGCTGAGCATAAATTCTTAGGCTTGATCTTGGACAACAAGTTGACCTTCGTACTCCACATAAAGTATTTAAAAACGAAATGTTTAAATGCCATGAATGTTATGAAAGTGTTGTCAGGTACTACGGGGGGTAGTGACAGGAAATGCCTCATGAACCTGTATAGAAGCCTTATTCGCACCCGCTTAGATTATGGGGCCAATGTTTATCAGTCTGCGACTCAAAGTGCTTTGAAGATGCTGGATCCCGTGCACCATTCGGGCATCCGCCTTTCTACGGGTGCCCCCGCAGGGGCGCCTGTTAAAGCAGGCGTTTGGTGTGTAGCGACACCACGGACCCGAGCTAACGGGGGAGTTTCTACTCCCTCCCACGCCTAGCCGTGCGTGGCTTTGCCGTGTCCGGGGAAAAGGGGATCCTGGGGGTTGAGCTGACGCTGGGTGATTGGACCTTTAAGGCCCCCCGGCAGAGGCAACACACCCCTTTGGCCCCGGCTTCACGTAGACGGCACCCCTGGGCTGACCCACCCAGGGGAAATCGGTAGTCGCCTTTTCCTATTTCTCTCTCTCTCTACATCTTAGTCTTTTCTCGTCTTTAAATCTATCCTGTCTTCTTCTCTCTTCTATTTACTTCCGATTTTTCCTGGCGGCAAGGGTTAACCTTGTGTATGTGCTCTGTCTTGGGCACAATACATTTGGTTATAGCGGCTGTGTACAGCTGACGTTGACATGCCTCATATATATTTAGGACTTGTCACGTCCCCGTGTTGGGCTCCATGGTGGGCGGCTGGCATGGCTGCCGAACTCACATTTAGTTTATGGCTTTCTCTTCTCTCCCTCCATTGCATGATCGTCCTCTCCCGAAGAGAGGGCGCACCGAAGACTTTTGCAAGTATTTCAGCAAACCGAAAGAAACCTTTCCCCGCTACCATGTAATCCATTGTGAAACCGCTGAAAAGAACGCCTGAACTATTTCGCCTTTCGTTGTTTCCAAATGCCTCACCACTACACTTGGACCAGGTTACCAGGCTACAAGAATGGCCAGTGGGGATCTCCTCCTCGAGGTAAAAAGTCAGAGCCAGTACGAAAACCTCTCAAAACTAGAATCGTTTGGAAACATACCTATCTCAATTACACCACACCGCTCACTCAACACTTCCCGAGGCGTTGTATCTGACCAAGACTTGCTTGACCTGACTGAAGGTGAGCTCCTCGAGGGCTGGAAGGACCAGCAGGTGACACAAGTGCAAAGAATCAAAATTAGGCGTGATAAGAAGGAAATCCCAACAAAACACATAATTGTGACATTTTGCACCAGCACCCTGCCTGAACATCTCGAAACAGGATACTTGAAGTTGAATGTGAGACCTTACATTCCCAACCCACGACGTTGCTTCAAATGCCAGCGTTTTGGTCACGGCTCTCAGAGTTGCCGCGGCCAACTCACCTGCGGAAAGTGTGCCACCACAGGACACGCTACGGACGAGTGTAAGGTGGAGGATGGGGCCCACTGCGCAAACTGCGATGGGGCCCATCCCGCATACTCTCGAACCTGTCCAACATGGAAAAAGGAAAAAGAAATTGTTACAATCAAAATCACTCAAAACATCACTTTCCGAGAAGCCCGTCAACAAGTATCTGGGCTTTTCACAAACAAACCATCGTTTTCCGATGTAGTGCAACAGGGGGCAGCACTACAACGGCCGGCGGCAACTGCCCATGCCAGGCACAGTGTGCCCAGGCGGTCGCCAATGCCCCCACCCACGATGGGAACAGCCAAGGCTGCCCTCCCACTCCTCCCCACGGCGACAACCAAGGCCGCTGCAAGCTCTTGCAGCGGCCAGGGTATCCCAGCACCAAAGGAGGTTCCTTCGACCTCTAGCCCAAGAGGACCGAAGGTTTCGCCCCCCGAGGTGAAGGAGACCCCAGGGTCGGCCGATATGAAGGCCTCGTCTCACCAGGCGAGGTCCCAAGCCCAAAACATCAGCTCGCAAATGCGGGCATCCAGTGCCTCTGAGGAGGCAATGGACACCACGGCACCCCTGGTGCAGAAAGATCCGCGTAGCTCCCTGGAGCGCGCCAAACGAAATAAAAAGCCAATAACGGGGCCCGGCGACGGCCCTGTTCTTTGAGTCTTAACGCTTAGCTTAAGAAGCAGACACACCCATTGCTCCTTACACACAGCACTAAGTTACCTCCAATATGGCAACACAAATAATACATTGGAACGTCAGAGGACTCCTCAGAAACCTCGATGATGTTCAAGAGCTCTTTTGCAAACATTCGCCGAAAGTGCTGTGTGTACAGGAAACTCATTTAAAATCTAAAAACACGAATTTTTTGCGTCGGTATGTTCTCTTTCGAAAGGACAGAGATGATGCTGCGGCATCATCCGGCGGTGTAGCCATTATTGTTAATCAAAAAGTAGCATGCGCACATTTACCACTGCAAACAACACTACAGGCAGTGGCTGTTCGGGCAGTTTTTTTCAACAAGCTCGTCACCATCTGCTCTCTGTACATACCCCCACAACACCGTCTTGGAAAACGAGAATTCGAGTCCTTAATAGACCAACTACCCGAACCTTATCTGGTCCTTGGTGACCTGAATGCTCATAGCAGTCTATGGGGTGATTCTCGCTGCGACGCACGAGGTCGTCTTATTGAACAGTTCCTTTTTTCCTCCGGCGCCTGTCTGTTGAATAGGAAACAGGCAACATATTGAAACGAAGATGCGCGAGCCTACGGGACGCGGAAGAAGAAGAAGAGTAGTGGAGCTGCGCCTGGACTGTGTGGTTGCGCCTGGACTGTGTGGTTGGGTGGAAGCGTTCTTGGCCTGTCCCAGAAGTACGCTGCTATTTCACAACGTCTTTTCACCTCATCTGTAAATAAACACAGTCACTCGCAACAGTTTGGTGGAAGGTGCCGGGTACATCGATCTGGACGACCCAGTTCTACCGATTTTGCGACGGAGCAGACGCTTGGCAGGTTTGCCACCACAGCTACCAGACATGGAGGACGCGGGAGCAGGCCATAACAACCTCGTTGCTGATGAGCAACACGCTCACCCGCCAGGACAAGATCGCTGCGGCATGCCGGAACGTCAGCCGAGGACCTTTTCGGGGCAGCCGGATGACGATGTTGACGACTGGCTCAAGCACTACCAAAGAGTGAGTCGCAGCAACCGCTGGAGCACTGCTAAGCAGCTCGAGAACGTGGTGTTTTTTCTCGTTGGCACCGCGTCTCTTTGGTTCGACAACCATGAGAGTGCATTGACCACATGGGACATTTTCGTGGACGAGCTGAAGAGATGTTTTGGTGACTCAACAGCTAAGGTCAAGCAGGCGGAGCAAACGCTTTCACGCAGAGCTCAGTTACCTGGCGAAACATGCACCACCTACATCGAGGCCGTCTTGAAGCTTTGCGGAATCGTGAGTGCGACCATGTGTGACGAAGATAAGGTAGGTCATCTTCTCAAGGGAATCGCGGAAGACGTGTACAATTTCCTTATCACTAAGGAAGACTTACACACACCTTCTGACCTAAGGAGACACTGCCGAGCGTTTGAAACCCTAAAGAGGAGGAGAGTCCTACCAAAATTTGGACGTCTTGACAACGTGCCCACAATTGCAAGTGTCAACCTTCCATCGCAGGACGAGATCTCTTCTCTTATAAGACGAGTGGTCAAGGAAGAACTTGCTCAACTGCAAGCTGTGGACACCGCTAGTGTCTGCCATCAGTGTGCATTCGACCAACGGCCCCGTGAACCACTGGTACCTCGGATGCGACAGAGCTACTTTGAGCCTCGCCCGAATTACACCGATCGGTTCGAACGGAGGAGTGAACGACCACTCGGAAACCAGGAACGCAGGCAAGCTGCGTCACAGCGATTCACTCCTCGACCACCATCGCCCGGCTTTCATCAACCGACGAGGTTTACTTCACCGGGGACGACCAGACGCGACACCCGTACTTGCTACAACTGCGGGCTACCTGGACACATCGCTAGGTACTGCTACCGTCGCCAGCAGCGAGCTCCACGTTTCAACGTGTACACGCCCTATGTACCTGCTGGCGAGTCTCGACCATTTCAGGGCTCTTTCCAACAGCAACACGCAGCACGTGCTGACTCGCCTTGCTCCGACCGCAGCGTTACCCCACCACCAGCACGCCAACAGCGATCCCCGTCTCCGCGTCGCCGCTCGGGGACGCCACCACCACTGGGAAACTAACTGGTGCGACCAATGGGGGCGAGGCCGCAAAATCATCTTCCGCAAGACCCCCTTGTGTTGTAATGGTTGAGAACAAAGTGAGTGTTTTTGTAGACAATGTGAGTACTGTTGCACTAGTTGATACCGGTGCTGCCGTTTCCATAATGAGCATGTCTTTTAAAAATCGCCTAGGGACGAAAGTAATGTTTGCTTGGAATCGGAGTGCTACGTTCCGCGGCGTAGGGGGAGAAACGTTGAGCCCGGTTGGAGTTTGTTCTGTTTTACTTTCTATAGGAAATCAAACGTTTCGAGCGGAACTAACGGTGCTTGCACGAGCGACCCATGACATCATTCTAGGTATAGATTTTTTGCGGGAATGTGGTGCAACTCTAGATTGTGGTAGTGGTGGGATTATTTTTCGTCCCGTGTTGCCGCCTCCATTGACAAAAGATACCATTGATGACTGCTTGCAAGTGTTTTCCGTGTCTGAAGACGTCTGCTTGGCCCCACATACCGCAATGTTTGTGCGTGTAAACTCTTCGCGTTCTTGTGCGGGTTCTTACTATGGTTTAGCCGAGCCGAACTTCAGTAACGCCCTTAAGAAAAACGTTACCGTGCCTCGTTGCCTCGTGCTCATCGTCGATGGTTGTGCCGATTTGTGGACTGTGAACGTTTCCGCGCAGCCCATATATCTGCCTGCAGGACTTAAATTGGCAAGCTTTCAAGAGCAAAGTACTCTTACCATACGGTCACTCCAACTGTCGGTGGATGTAAAGAAACCCCACGCCAACTCGTACCGCGACTATTCTGCCAGCATTGACCGTATGATTAACAAGTCACTTCCATCAACTGAACGGTCGCTGCTGCAGGAGGTGATCACACGCTACGCCTCAGTCTTTGACTTTGCCCAAGACGAGACGTCTACCGTTACGCCACCGTCTTCACGTACGCAACACCGCATCTATACAGGCCAAGCACCACCAATACGCCAGAAGCCCTATCGTGTCTCGCCTTCCGAAAGGAAAGTCATCGCTGAGCAAGTTGAAGACATGCTAAAGAAGGGCGTCATACAAGAATCGTGTAGTCCATGGGCAGCTCCTGTCATTCTAGTGAGGAAAAAGGATAATTCATGGAGATTCTGCGTAGACTATCGTCGCCTAAATGCCATCACAAAAAAAGACGTCTACCCTTTGCCACGTATAGATGACGCCGTGGACTGCCTGCATTCTGCCTCCTATTTTTCTTCTGTGGACTTGCGTTCTGGGTATTGGCAAATTCCTATGCATCTCTCAGATAAAGAGAAGACGGCCTTCGTAACACCAGATGGTCTCTTTGAGTTCAACGTTATGCCTTTTGGTTTGTGCAATGCTCCAGCGACATTCGAGAGATTTATGGATACAGTACTCCGTGGACTAAAATGGGAAATTTGCATGTGCTATTTAGATGACGTGATTATCTACGGCAAGACTTTTCAAGAGCATAACCAGCGCTTGTCGCTTGTGTTTGAATGCTTACGCGAAGCTGGCCTTGTTTTAAACTCAAAGAAGTGTCGTTTTGGAGAACGTCAAGCCCTCGTATTAGGCTTTCTCGTGGATAAAGAAGGCGTGCGACCAGACCCACAGAAGACCGCAGTGGTTCGCAACTTTGAACCACCACGAACAGTGAAGGACCTGCGAAGTTTTCTGGGTCTGTGCTCATATTTCCGCCGATTTATTAAGAACTTCGCACAACTTGCCTCCCCACTGACGTCCCTTCTTCATAAAGACACACCGTACTTGTGGGATGATAAATGTGAGGCTGCATTTCAACAGTTGAAGTTTTTATTGACTTCAGGACCCATCCTAAAGCATTTTGATCCTGATGCTTTGACTGAACTTCATACTGATGCTAGTGGGCTAGGTGTTGGTGCTGTGCTGGTCCAACTCTGCAACAGTCGCCAGCACGTCGTAGCATATGCCAGTCGGACACTGACCAGAGCAGAGACGAACTACACCGTCACCGAGCTCGAGTGCTTAGCAGTCGTCTTCGCCATTCAGAAGTTCCGACCGTATCTACATGGCCGCGAGTTCACAATAGTGACCGATCACCACTCACTATGCTGGCTTGTGGGACTTCGTGACCCGTCTGGCCGGCTGGCTCGTTGGGCGTTGCGCCTCCAAGAGTACAGCTTTTCTGTTACCTATAAGAGCGGACGATGTCACACAGATGCCGACTGCTTATCCCGCCTTCCTTCAGTGCACACCAATGCTGACGACAATGACATTGATGACTATTTAGTTTCTGTCTCGTCCGACTTCCCAGATACCAGCAGCTTCAAACGTGAGCAGCAGCGCGACCCTACTCTGAAACCTTTGCTCGAAGCTGCACATAACTCCGTCGACAAGCGCTTTAAAATTTCAAATGGCTTGCTGTATAAAAGAAACTATTCAGCCGATGGCCTCCCGTTGCTTCTAGTGGTGCCGGAAAGCCTGCGCCAGGTCGTCCTTCGTTCTGCGCACGATGACATAACATCTGGTCATCTCGGTTTCACACGTACGCTGCATCGACTACGTGAGAGGTTCTACTGGCCAAAAATGTGGAAGACCACAAAACAGTACGTCACCAGCTGCGCTATATGTCAGCGCCACAAGCCATCCACCACTGCCCCGGCGGGTTATTTGCAGCCCATCCCTCCACCGACATCCCCTTTTGAAAAAGTCGGCATTGACTTGCTCGGACCCCTTCCTAAGACTCCATCGGGCCACCGATACGTTATAGTGTGCGTGGATTATTTAACGCGTTATACGGAAACGGACGCACTGACATCGGCCACAGCAGCCGCTGTTTCTTCTTTTCTGTTACAACGGGTCATACTGCGTCATGGTGCTCCACGGGTTGTCATCAGTGACCGTGGACGACAATTTATGGCCGATGTGGTTGAAGAAATTTTGCGCCTCTGTGGCTCCTCTTATCGCCACTCCACCCCTTACCATCCGCAAACTAACGGTCTCACTGAGAGAACAAATCGAACTCTCACGAATATGTTATCGATGTACGTTGATGCTGACCACAGGAACTGGGACGCCGTCTTACCGTTTGTTACTTACGCGTATAACACCGCCAAGCATGAAGTTACTGGACATTCACCCTTCTTTCTGCTTTACGCACGAAATCCACAAAGTTTTCTGGACACTCTATTACCTTTCTCGCATCAGGAAGATCTGTCCATCGCTCAGACGTTGTGTCGCGCTGAAGAAGCACGTCAACTAGCGCGCCTTCGAACATTGTCTTCGCAAGAACACAGCAAGAGTCGCTACGATGCCAAGCATATCCCCGTAGAGTTTTCTCCTGGTGACTACGTGTGGCGGTGGACTCCTGTTCGTAGAAAAGGATTGTACCGGAAGTTTCTAGCGAACTATTCCGGCCCATTCGTGATAGTCACTCGTCTCAGTGACGTGAATTACGTTGTCGCCCGAGTCACAGCCAATAACCGGCGTTCGCGCACTACGCAAGTTGTTCACGTAGCCCGCCTCAAACAGTACCATCATAGGCCTATTTAACTCGCTCGGCGAGCTTCGTCTGCCGCCGGGGGAAATGAAACGAAGATGCGCGAGCCTACGGGACGCGGAAGAAGAAGAATAGTGGAGCTGCGCCTGGACTGTGTGGTTGCGCCTGGACTGTGTGGTTGGGTGGAAGCGTTCTTGGCCTGTCCCAGAAGTACGCTGCTATTTCACAACGTCTTTTCACCTCATCTGTAAATAAACACAGTCACTCGCAACAATATTATAACCTTGCCAACAAAACCTACTCTTCCATAGATCTCAGCATCGCATCTCCATCACTTGTTCCATTACTCCAATGGAAAGTTCTAAATAATCCCTACGGAAGCGACCATTTTCCTGTCGTTTTGAGTACCCAAACATCATACGAATATCCTCCACGAGTTCCCAAATGGCTTATACACAAAGCCGACTGGGAACAGTTCCATAACAAAGCTCACTTATCTTGGACTGACATATGTACGCTAAGCATAGATGAAGCTGTGCAGTACTTCACAGCTCTCCTTATTAACACAGCAGCCAAATGCATCCCACAAACATCTGGACAGCCCGGCAAGCGACACGTCCCATGGTGGAACACAGAGTGTCGTAATGCGCGAAAGGAACAGAACCGGGAATGGAGGTTGCTGCGCAACTCGCCAACAGCGGAAAACCTTGCGAGCTTTAAGAAAATAAAGTCTCAAGGCAGGACAACGCGTCGGCAGGCCAGAAGAGAAAGCTGGCAGAAGTTTTTGTCAGGGATCACTTCATACACACAGGAGGCTAAAGTCTGGAACATGGTCGGTAGGATAGCAGGAAAACAAGTACACACACTTCCACTCGTAAACACTCAGGGTGATACCTTGGAAGATCAGGCAAACTTCCTCGGTGCACACTTTGAACGGGTATCCAGCTCGTCCCACTATACTGACACTTTCCAAAAATACAGAACAAGAATAGAAAAGCAGAAACTAGAACACAAATCCACTAGATACGAGGCATATAACCAAGCTTTCAGCCTAGCTGAGCTCCGAACATCTCTAAACTCCTGCGGTACTTCTGCCCCAGGTTCTGACCGTGTGGTGTATGAAATGTTAAAAAACCTACCAGCCGAAACACGAAAAACCTTACTTTCTTTATACAATGCTATCTGGTTTTCTGGCACTATCCCTACCTCCTGGAAAAAGGCGATTATTATTCCCATTTTGAAAGAGGGCAAGGACCCTTCTTTAGCTTCAAGTTATAGGCCTATTGCACTTACAAGCTGCTTGTCCAAAGTATTCGAAAAAATGATAAACTGCCGACTTCTACATATTCTTGAAACAAACAATTTGCTCGACCCATTTCAGTGCGGGTTTCGAGAAAGTAGATCCACCACAGACCACCTCGTTCGTATCGAGGCACAGATAAGAGACGCCTTCGTCCATAGACAATATTTTCTCTCTGTGTTCCTCGATATCGAAAAGGCGTATGATACAACATGGCGTTTCGGAATTCTAAGAGACCTGTCCCACCTTGGTGTGCGCGGAAGAATGTTTCATATAATCGAAAGTTACCTGTCAAACCGGACATTCCGAGTCCGTCTAGGCAGTGTGCTCTCCCAAACATTTGTCCAGGAAACAGGCGTGCCACAAGGTGGTGTGCTTAGTTGCACACTTTTTATCATCAAAATGAATTCTTGCACTTGTCCATTCCCCGCATGATGTTCTATTGTACATATGTCGACGACGTTCAGCTTGGCTTCAAGTCATGCAACTTAGCCATGTGTGAGCGGCAGGTTCAGATGGGTTTAAATAAGGTCTCCAAATGGGCAGACGAAAACGGATTTCGACTTAACCCACAAAAAAGCACGTGTGTCTTGTTCTCTCGAAAGAGAGGCATGCACTCTGAACCTGACATTCGGCTGAACGGGCAACGTCTGTCCGTCAAAGCCGAGCATAAATTCTTAGGCTTAATCTTGGACAACAAGTTGACCTTCGTATCGCACATCAAGTATTTAAAAACAAAATGTTTAAAAGCCATGAATGTTATAAAAGTGTTGTCACGTACTACGTGGGGTAGTGATAGGCAATGCCTCATGAACCTCTATAGAAGCCTTATTCGTACGCGCTTAGATTATGGGGCCGTTGTCTATCAGTCTGCCACTCAAAGTGCCTTGAAGATGCTTGACCCCGTGCACCATTTGGGCATCCGCCTTTCTACGGGTTCTTTTCGCACCAGCCCCGTAGAAAGCCTTTATGTTGAGTCAAATGAGTGGTCGCTTCATCTGCAGAGAACTTACATGTCCTTTGTTTATTTCCTTAAAGTGAAAGCAGACAAGAAGCACCCCTCATACTCTACAATTGATGATTTGTCGAGCTCAACACTGTTTCAAAACAGGCCTTCGATGAGGCAGCCCTTCTCAATTCGCCTGAAGTGTCTAGCTGAAGAAACTGAAGTGTCACTTGAACATAGTTTAATGGCTCCTGTAGCATACCCGCCACCGTGGCAGTGGCAGACTATAGACTGCGATGTGTCTTTCCTAGAGGTTACAAAACATGCACCTATTGCCCATATCCGAACATACTTTCTCGAACTTCAACACAAATACACATGTCCTGAGTTCTTCACAGATGCCTCCAAGACTAACTCCTCTGTGTCCTACGCTGCTGTCGGCCCATCCTTTTCGGATGCTGGCCCTCTACATCCACGCACAAGTATATTCACAGCGGAAGCTTACGCGATACTGGTGGCAGCTAAACACATCAAACAATTACAAATACAAAAAGCAGTAATTTATACAGACCCCCTCAGTGTGGTAACGGCTCTGCACAGTCTTAAAAAACAAAAAAACCCAGTCCTTGTCTCACTTTACTCCATTTTGTGCACACTCTACACACACAAACAACATGTTGTAGTGTGCTGGGTGCCAGGGCACCGTGAGATCCAAGGCAACGTGAGGGCGGATCAGCTCGCTGCATCCCTCCATAAGAGCACCGCCATTACATCCATATCAATCCCGGCCCTTGATCTTAAGCCGTCTCTCAAACTAAACCTCAGGGACTACTGGCAGAGCAAGTGGGATACACACACACAAAACAAACTACACGTTATCAAGCCACACCTTGGCCATTGGCCACCAGTATCAAAATCACGTCTAACAGAGGTAACACTAACAAGACTCAGGATAGGGCACACATACACGACACACACACATCTTTTATCCAGTGGTGATCCACCATTGTGTGATCAATGTGGTGAGGTTTTAACAGTTCTTCACGTTTTAATCCAATGTAAAGATTTAGACACTCTAAGAAGACAACACTTCCCATTACCCTACCGACAACATATACCTTTACACCCTGCAATGTTTGTTGGTAGGGAACCACTTTTCACCCATAAATCATTGTTAGCTTTTTTAAGAGATGTTAATTTTTACCATGTAATATACCCAGGCATTGCGTAGCGTGACCTCTCAAGAGAGGTCGCTGCTGCTGTGATTACATTTAAAAGCACTTGCCTCGCAGCCCTTGGACACAAGGGCACTGATGAGACAAGTGTGCTAGTGCCAAATATTTTTACATGTTTTTATTATCAAAACCTTTGTCACCCTTTTTAATATGCATATCACGCCACTGTCATGTCTTTAATACTTATGTTTTTACCCGCATTATAGCGAGGAATTTTAAGGCCCCTATACAGCCACGCAACATATCATTGTCCGCATCTCTATACTCATTGAAATGGCGCTCTTTGGCCATCAATTGGCCCTTGCGCCATAAAACACCACACATCATCATCATCTACTGGTGCTTTTCGCACCAGCCCCGTAGAAAGCCTTTACGTTGAGTCAAATGAGTGGTCGCTTCATCTGCAAAGAACCTACATCTGCTTTGTATATTTCCTTGAGGTGAAAGCAGACAAGAGGCACCCCTCATACTCTACTATTAATGACTTGTCGAGCTCCATTCTTTTTCAAAACAGGCCTTCAATGAGGCAGCACTTCTCAGTTTGCCTTAATGGTCTAGCTGAGGACACTAATGTGTCTCTCGAACACAGTTTAATGGCTCCTGTAGCATACCCGCCACCGTGGCAGTGGCAGACTATAGATTGCGATGTCCCTTTCCTAGAAGTTACTAAATATGCGCCTATTGCCCATGTTCGAACATACTTCCTGGAACTTCAACACAAATACACACGTCCTGAGTTTTTTACAGATGCCTCTAAGTCTAACTCCTCTGTGTCCTACGCTGCTGTTGGCCCTTCCTTTTCGGATGCTGGCCCTCTACATCCAGGCACAAGTATTTTCACAGCGGAAGCTTACGCGATACTTGTGGCAGCTAAACACATTAAACAATTACAAATACAAAAAGCAGTAATTTATACAGACTCCCTCAGTGTGGTAACGGCTCTGCACAGTCTTAAAAAACAAAAAAACCCTGTCCTTGTTTCACTTTACTCCATTTTATGCACACTCTACACACTCAACTGACATGTTGTGTGCTGGGTGCCAGGGCACGGTGAGATTCAAGGCAACATGATGGCGGATCAGCTTGGTGCATCCGCCCACGGAAGCACTGCAATTACACCCACATCAATCCCGGCCCTTGATCTTAAGCCGTCTCTCAAACGAAAACTCAGGGACTACTGGCAGAGCAAGTGGGATACACACACACATAACAAACTACAGGTTATCAAGCCACACCTTGGTCATTGGCCAGCAGTATCAAAATCACGTCACACAGAGGTAACATTAACGAGGCTCAGGATAGGTCACACATACACGACACACTCATATCTTTTCTCCGGTGGCGATCCACCATTATGTGACAGATGTGGTGAAGCACTAACAGTTCTTCACATTTTAATTCAGTGCAAACAATTGGACACTCTAAGAAAACAACTTTCCTTCACCCTACCGACAACATATACCTTTACACCCTGCAATGTTCGTCGGTAGGGAACCGCTTTTCAGTCACAAATCATTGTTAGCGTTTTTAAAAGAAATTCATAGCTTTCATGTCATATACCCGGGCATACCGTAGCACGACCTCTCCAGAGAGGCTTTCGCTGCGGTGGCTACACAATAAACCACTTGCCTCACGGCCCTTGGACGCAAAGGTATGAACGAGTGAGGCACTTGTGCTAATGCCATACATGTCCACCATCGTTTTTATTATCATTAACTTTTGCCATCTATTCGCACCACACACACCTTTCACGGCATGGTCATGATTTTATTACTTGTATGTTTTTACCCGCTTTACTGGGAGAAATTTTATGGCCCTTATACAGCTGCAAATCACAATCATTGTCCACGTTCCTTTTCCCATGAACTGGCGCTCTTTGGCCATCAAATGGCCCTTGCGCCAAAAAACACCGTATATCATCATCAAGAAAACAAAAAAGCAAATAACAGGGCCTTGTGACGGCCCTGTTAAGTGAACTCAAACTCCGCGTCTAAACAGCCACTCGCTTTTCGTACACACAGCATTATTTTACATTTACCATGAACACTTAAATTATAGAATGGAACGTCAGGGGCCTTCTCAGAAACCTTGACGACATCCAAGAACTCTTACACGAACACTCACCAAAAGTGCTGTGTGTATAAGAAACACACCTTAATCAAAACACACAAATTTTCTTCGTAAATACGTTATTTTCCGAAAGGACCTTGTTGATGCCATGACATCATCCGGAGGGTTTGCCATCATAATGAATCAAGGAATTGCATGCACACACTTACAACTCCAAACATCCCTTGAGGCAGTGGCTGTTCGAGCGGTTCTTTTTGATAAATTGATCACAATCTGCACTATCTACATTCCTCCTAGCTATCAGCTGCAAAAACGTGATATACACTCTTTAATTGATGAACTTCCGGAGCGCTATGTTCTCCTTGGAGACTTTAATGCGCATAGCTGGCTATGGGGTGACTCTCGGTATGACGCGCGAAGTCGACTGATTGAACAGTTCCTTCTCTCCTCGAGCGCGTGTCTTCTAAATCCAAAAGAACCAACCTATTATAATCTCGCCAATAACACCTACTCCTCCATAGACCTAAGCATAGTATCTCCATCTCTTCTGCCTCTACTCCAGTGGAAAATCGTCAGTAATCTGTACGGAAGTGACCACTTCCCCATAGTTTTGAGCACAAATACAGTAACTGAGTGTCCACCACGTGTTTCCAAGTGGCTCATAAACAGAGCGGACTGGGAACAGTTTTATACCATCGCTCGTCTAGGTTGGAATGACATATATACTTTGAAAATTGATGTTGCTGTCAACTACTTCACAGCGTTTTTGATCGATGCTGCAACAAACTGCATCCCACAAACAAATGGACACCCTGGAAAATGGCGTGTGCCATGGTGGAACTCTGAATGCCGAAACGTGCGCAAACAGCAAAACAGAGCTTGGAGGCTGCTTCGGAACTCACCGACAGCCGAAAGTCTTGACACCTCCAGGAAAATAAAGTCTCAAGGCAGGAGAACGCGTCGGCAGGCCAGAAGAGAAAGCTGGCAGAAGTTTTTGTCAGGGATCAATTCATGCACACAGGAGGCTAAAGTCTGGAACATGGTCGGTAGGATAGCAGGAAAACAAGTACACACACTTCCACTCGTAAACACTCAGGGTGACACCTTGGAAGATCAGGCAAACTTCCTCGGTGCACACTTTGAACGGGTATCGAGCTCGTCCCACTATACTGACGCTTTTCAAAAATACAGAACAAGAATAGAAAAGCAGAAACTAGAACACAAATGCACTAGATACGAGGCATATAACCAAGCTTTCAGTCTAGCTGAGCTGCGACCCCTTAGGGCTGCCTGCGCAAGTAGACGTTTGGTGTGTAACGACACCACGGACCCGAACTAACGGGGGAGTTTTGACTCCCTCCCACGCCTAGCCGTGCGTGGCATTGCCGTGTTCGGGGAAAAGGGGATCCTGGGGGTTGAGCCGACGCTGGGTGATCTGACCTTTAAGGGCCCCCGGCAGAGGCAACACACCCCTTTGGCCCCGGCTTCACGTAGCCGGCACCCCTGAGCTGACCCACCCAGGGGAAATCGGCAGTCGCCTTTTCTTATCTCTCTCTCCCTACATCTTCGTCTTTATCCCTTGCAATTTATCTGTCCTGTCTTCTAATCTCTTCCGCTGACTTCCAAACTTCCTGGGGGCTAGGATTAATCCTGTGCAAATAGCCTACCTTGGTCTAGGTGCATTGGGTTATAGTGGCGTTGTACGGCTGGCGTCTGCAGGTTGCAGCATCTGCAAACTTGTAGCGTCCCCTCGTTGGGCTTCGTGGTGGGTGGCCGCCAACGCTGCTGAACAAAAATAAAACAATTATGCACAGAGCATTCCCTTTTCAAAGAAACATATCCTCACTATCAAGTTATCCACTGTGAAAAAACTGAAAAGTAAGCCAGAACCGTCTCTCCTTTCCTGGTTTCTAGATGTCTTACTGGAACTCTTGGCACAGGATACAAGGTAACCAAAATGGCTAGTGGAGACCTTCTCCTCGAAATCTGTGTCAAAGAACAATTTGAAAAGCTAGACCGTCTTTCAGATTTCGGTGGCATACCAATAACCATAACACCACATAGATCAATGAACACAACTCGCGGAGTGGTATCTGACATGGACTTACTTGACTTGACTGAGACTGAACTTTTCGAGGGGTGGAAGAGCCAAAATGTCACTAATGTACAGAGAATCATCATCAGAAGAGATAATAAGGATACACCGACAAAACACTTAATACTCACGTTTGCATCCAGTAAACTAACGGAATCTATTCAAACAGGGTACACAAAGACATCTATCAGGCCGTACATACCAAACCCTCGTCGTTGCTTCCAATGCCAGAGGTATGGCCATGGCTCTAAAACCTGTCGTGGTCGCCAGACTTGTGCACAATGTGGAGTCCTAGGCCACGTGTCTGAGAACTGCAAACAACCGCCACACTGTGTAAACTGCGAAGGAAACCATGCCACATCTTCACGCTCCTGCACATACTGGAAAAAAAAAAAGAAATAATTACGATGTAGGTGAAGGAGAACATTACATTTAAGAAAGCACGGCGAAGAGTCGCTCCATTCTATGGACCTACATACGCTGATGCGGCGCGTCAGGGGGCACCGTCGCACTAGCCCTCGCCACTCCTTCGGCCCGCGCATACCGAGCCGGTGGTTGTGGCACCTGCCCCCAAGGTGGTTGTAGCCCAGGCTACCCCGCCTACTCCCAAACAGAGACCGGAGACTCCAGAGTCCTCGGGTCTCAATGCCTCACCTCACCAGGCGAGGCCCGAAATTTGAACTAGCAGCCCGCACGTGCGGGCATCCAGTGCCTCCAAGGAATCAATGGATACGTCGGTACCCTTGGTGCCAAAAGAGTGGCGTGGCTCCTTGGAACGCGCCAAGAAAAAAAAAAAAACCCGCAGGGGCGCCTGCGCAAGCAGGCGTTTGGTGTGTAGCGTCACCTGGGACCCGAGCTAACGGGGGGTGGGGGTGGGGGGGTTCGACTCCCTCCCACGCCTAGCCGTGCGTGGCTTTGCCGTGTACGGGGAAAAGGGGATCCTGGGGATTGAGCCGACGCTGGGTGATTGGACCGTTAAGGCCCCCCGGCAAAGGCAACACACCTCTTTGGCCCCGGCTTCACGTAGACGGCACCCCTGGGCTGACCCACCCAGGGGAAATCGGCAGTCGCCTTTTCCTATCTCTCTCTCTCTACATCTTCGTCTTTCTTACTTTTTTAGCTTTCCTGTCTACTCCTCTCTTCTGCTTACTTCCAATTTTCTCGGCGGCAAGGGTTAACCCTGTGCAAATAGCCTACCTTGGCCTAGGCGCATTGGGTTATAGCAGGGTTGTATGGCTGACGTCTGCAAGCTTTCAGCATCCGCAAACTTGCAGCGTCCCCTCGTTGGGCTCCGTGGTGGGTGGCTGCCAACGCTGCTGAACAACATACAATTAGCATGCAGAAAGCATTCCCTTTACTTAGTGATCGTGACTCCTCAAAGCGGGTACGCACCGAAGATATCAATTTTTTCATCCGGCCAAGACAAATGTTTCCTCATTTCCACGTTATACACTGCGAAAAAACTAACAAGCAAGCCAGAACTGTATCCCCCTTCGTAGTGGCTAGATGCTTAACCGAAACTCTCGGTGCTGGGTACAAGGTTACCAAAATGGCCAGCGGAGATCTACTCCTTGAGTTACGTGACAAAGACCAATTCAATAAACTGAACACCCTCACAACGTTAGGAGACACACCCATCAGTATTACGCCACACAGGTCCATGAACTCATCTCGCGGGGTCGTATCGGGTGCAGATTTGCTTGATCTGACAGAAGCTGAACTTGTGGAAGGATGGAAGAGCCAGAACGTGACAAACGTACAGCTTATTAGGATAAGAAGAGATCAAAAAGAAATACCAACCAAACACTTAGTACTGTTCTTTGCTTCGAGCGATCTGCCGGAAACCATTCAGACTGGGTATACAAAGACATCCGTGAGGCCATATAGTCCCAACCCCCGCCGTTGCTTGCAATGTCAGAGATATGGCCACGGCTCGCAAAGCTGTCGTGGCCAGAAAACTTGTGCTCTGTGTGGAGTCATGGGCCATGCCTCCGACAACTGCGAAGCACCTGCACACTGTGTGAACTGTGGTGGTAATCATGCCGCGTACTCGCGTTCCTGTTCTTTCTGGAAAAAAGAAAAAAAGATCATCACTTTAAAGATAAAAGAAAACATTACATTTAAGGAAGCAAGAAAAAGAGTCTCGCCATTTTATGGCCCCACATATGCTGATGCGGCGCGCCAGGGGGCAGTGTCGCACCAGCCCCCGTCACTCCTTCGGCCTGCGCTGAGCGAGCCATTGGCTGTGACGCCTGCCCCAAGGCGGCAGTAGCTGAGTCTACTCCGCCTACTATTGAAGAGAGACCAGAGACTCCAGGGTCCTCGGGTCTCAAGGCCTCACCTCGCCAGGCGAGGCCCAAGCTTCGAAAAACCAGCTCGCATGAGCGGGCATCCAGTGCCTCTGAGGAGGCAATGGATACGGCGGCACCCCTTGTGCCAAAAGAACGGCGCGGCTCTCTGGAGCGCGCCAAGAGAACTAAAAAGCTCATAACAGGGCCTGATAATAGCCCTGTTATTTGAGCTCGACCTTTCAGCTTAAACAAGTCACTCCCTTAACGTACACACAGTACTACTTTACTTCCAATATGGAAACACAAATTATACATTGGAACGTCAGAGGACTGCTTAAGAACCTCGACGACGTCCAAGAGCTTTTATACAAACAGTCACCTCAAGCGCTGTGTGTACAGGAAACACACCTAGAATCCTCCACTGCAAATTTTTTAGGTGCTACGTCGTATACCGAAAGGACCGAGATGATGCTGTTGCGTCATCCGGTGGCGTAGCCATTATTATTAACCAAGGAGTAGTGTGTACACATTTACCACTCCAGACATCCCTTGAGGCGGTGACTGTTCGAGCGGTACTTTTAAACAAACTCGTCACCATCTGCTCTTTGTATGTACCTCCCCACCACCGTCTTGAAAGACGTGAATTTCAGTCTTTAATAAACGAACTGCCTGAACCCTATTTGCTTCTTGGGGACCTAAATGCACATAGTGGACTGTGGGGCGATTCTCGCTCTGATGCAGGAGGTCGTCTTTCACACACACACCTTTCACGGCATGGTCATGATTTTATTACTTGTATGTTTTTACCGGCCTTACCGCGAGGAATTTTATGGCCCTTATACAGCCGCTTATCACAATCATTGTCCATATTTTTAGTAAGACGAACTGGCGCTCTTTGGCCGGGAAATGGCCCTTGCGCCACAAAACATCATACATCATCATAGCCAAACAGGTTCATAGCGCATCCTCTGTTCAGAGGATGCCGCTGTGATAGCAGCTTTCAATGAGCCCAAGCCTCCATGCTCTTGTTTTAAGGGCTCTGTCGAGGCACTGGTCCTTCATGACAAGTTTTTATTTCACATACATATCACTTTTAAATCATTTCATGTCTCCATAGCACACATCATTTGTCATTGCCATAATTTTACTATATATATTTTTTACGCACCTACAGCGACTGTTTTTAGGCCCATTTACAGCCACGTCACATCTGTTTTATCCACACTGCACATCGCACAGTTCATTATCATCGCTCTGGCGCTCTTTGGCCACATCTGGCCCTAGCGCCAATAAACTCCAGTAGTCATCATCATCACATATGGTACCCATAGCTTTCTTCTGATTGGCGATGAACCTCCTACTTGTGGTAGATGCGGCGACCGGCTAACTGTCCTCCACGTCCGCCTGGAGTGTCCAGAAGCTGTAAGAGAGAGAAAGAAATATTTTGCTTTAGCATACCGCTATCATCTCCTTCTACATCCTAGTAAGTTTCTCGGCGAAGAGCCACTTTTTGACGCAAAATCAGTCCTTGGCTTTCTAAAAGATGTAGTATTGAATGTTGTTAGCCCAACAAGTTCACAGCGCATCCTCTGTCTAGAGGATGCCTCTGTGATAGCAGCTTTCATTAAGCCCAGGCCTTCATGCTCTTGTTTAAGGGCTCTGCAGAGGCACTGGTACTCCACGCCAAGTTTTCATTTCATATACGTATCATTTTTAAAGAATTTTATGTCTCCTCAGCACAGATAATTCATCGTTGCCTTAATAATAATAATAATAATAATATATATATATATATATATATATATATATATATATATATATATATATATATATATATATATATATATATATATATATTATGCACCTACAGCGACTGTTTTGAGGCCCATTTACAGCCACGTCACATCTGTTTTATCCATACTGCATATTGCATAGTTCATTATCATCATTCTGGTGCTCTTTGGCCACATCTGGCCCTTGCGCCAATAAACTCTACTAATCATCAACATACATATTTGTTATCTGGCGGTTAGCAACCCATCTGTGACAGATGTGGGGAACCGCTTACAGTTTTTCATATACTTGTTCAGTGCAATAAGCTAGACTCTTTGAGAAAAAATCACTTTTTAATACGCTACTGACAGCAACTTCCATTACATCCAGTCATGTTCATCGGTAGAGATCCTCTTTTCAAGCTTGAATCGCTGTTCATGTTTTTAAAAGATATAGATACTTTTCACTCCATATTTCGAGGTGATCCGTAGCGCAACCTCTGTACAGAGGTCGAGGCTGCGGTGGTTCTAATAAAGACAGCACCTGCCTCGCTGCCCTTGAGTTCAAAGGCATGCATTGACGAGGCATTCGTGGTAATCTCATCTCCTCGATCTAGTTTCATCACCACGAACAAATTCTCTCACTTCCGCTACACACATTTTGCATCACTTCCATAATTTTAAATACTTGTCTGTTTCAACCCACTTCAAGGCGCGGAATTTTAGGCCTCTTTACAGCCACGAAACAGTACCATAGTTCATATCCTGTACATATGGTACCAAATCATGCACTATTGCCTATTTATCAGCATTTTTCATGGCGCTCTTTGGCCAAGTATGGCCCTTGCGCCATTAAAACCCATATATCATCATTAATCACATGTCCCACCATTGAAACACAGAGACGAAAACATTTCAGTAAGCTATACAAACAGGACGTACGTTTACACTCTGTTTTGTTCCTAGGAGATGACCCTACAGTACCTCTGCCTGACGTGCTAAACTTTCTGAAAGAATGAAATTTTAAAGCTTATTTAACAGATTACATCTATTCAGTGTCCATTTCTGAAAGCCTTATGTTTGGTGCAGCATAGTCTTAGCTGCTTTTGCGCCATAAAAACCAAATTAACATAACCTAACCAACAGTTTCCTTTTTGCTTGTCTTTTTTGTTATACCGGAAGTGGCGGTGCCAGCGTGCTTCAGCTGGCAATCATTAGTACTTTTAAGTTGCACTGACTTGTAGCTCTTAAGCGCTGGTGTTTTTGCAGGTTTGTGGCAAAATGGGCATTCATAATCGGCACATGACACCCAAGGTTTCTTAATAAACATTTATCGCCGCCTAAAATTATCTGCTCAGGCTTACACTGCAAAATAAGATACCACTGAATTATTTTGAATTAGGTGTGATTTTGAAGTGACGGAGTTAGAATTGTTGAGCTGTTACTGTACACCCTACTTAGCCAAAAGTACAGCAGCAATTTTGCTCACCTCCAGTGGGTCTTCTTTCAACTTGCTGGTTAGCACATATAGCTAGCACCCTCACTGAATAGGCATGCCAAAATGTCCTGCATTGACATCAGTGACACATGGAGTGACTGAATAGTCTGTGCTGAAGCAAACATGGTTTCCCGTGTTCTGAAGAACCTTTTTTCGGTTTGGTCCAGGGTAACCAAGAAGGCATCAATGATCTGAAAATAAAGAACGGATCACTCACCTCTGCCTGGTTAAAATATAGCAATGCATTGGCAGTGTTGCTGCAGCGAATCTCATCATCTGGTATTTATTGCAAGGGCCACTGTTTCTACATGGTAAGAAACACTCATTTTATACTTCAAAATTATCTTATATTGTAGGGAGGTTAAAGTGTATGATGTCTGTGCTGCATTTGATTATTTTGGGGCTTCAGCTGCATACTGCAGGGGAGTATTAAATTCGCAATAAATGACATGCTAAATACTAATAGCATTTCCTATTTTATTTTTATTTTTTTTTTCAAAAAGAGTGACATTGTCCAGAAACTACAAAATTTTTAATAAAAGTAGGCATCCGTGCAATTAGATTATTAAACTTATCATTGAAGTGTACAGCGTTGTATTAGTTCATACAATCATGGCACTTTGACCCTAATATTTTAGTCCTACTTTTCCATTCCACTTATCATTGCGTTGTCTGAGCAGCTGAGCTGATAAAAATGGGGGGAAAATCGCACTTCGCCTTCAAGATTGATAGTGTAATTAGAACTCAAGGGCACCCACTTCTGGTCTGCTAGCCTGCTTCTGTTCTCAGTGCATGCCTCAACTGTACCAATGTAAGTGAACAACTTTGCGCAAAACATTGCCTGTTTCAAAGCATCATTTAATACGTCTTGCAAGCAGAATTCGTTAGTGTCCACTACGCCGTTATTATTTATTTTGTGAATCAGAGAAGGGCCATCTACATGTCCATTAGACAACACACCAACATACACAGCTGTTCACTCTGTTGAAGGTTCTGCTGCCTATGATAATGATGAAATATGTATCAGTGCTTTGTAATTTTTTGAAACACTCACTTGATGCTTGTATAATGTAAATGCAAGGTCAAAAGCGGTATCAGCGTCGGTACAGAAGCAGCAAGAGCTAGCCGGATGTACGGGCAGCGTCGCAGCAGCAACCAGGCAGTCTTAGCTCGTGCCTCGCGCCAACGTGTTGATGTCACTGCAGTAGTGGGAATTCTTCTTCACTACACTTCGTCCCCCGTCGGAAAAGGAGCCATCCTGGTGACTCACGGTGAACAGAGTACGAGCAGATCGTAATAAGGTTTCAGCCGCTGTACGTGAACAGTTTCACGTCCCCGAACGCGCTGGTCTGTGGATGGCGTAACGGGTTCGACAATGTAGTTAACTGGTGAAGTCTGCGAGACAATGCGGTAGGGTCCCTGGTATTTTGAAAAAAAAAAAAAACTTCGAGGAAAGGCCTGTAGGCACAGCGGGTACCCAAAGCCACACAAGAGTGTCCGGAACAAAGTTAGGGTACGGGTGGTTATCGTCACGCCGAGATTTTTGTCTCCATTGATCGATGGTTGTGAACGACTGGGCGAGCTTACGGCATTCCTCGGCGCGGCGGGTCGCTTCAGAGATGGGCGTAGACTCGGAGGAATCGGGGTGGTAGGGCAGAATGGTATCTAGTGTGGTGGAAGGGTCTCGGCCATATAACAGGAAAAATGGTGAAAAGCCCGTAGTCACCTGTGGAGCACTATTGTAGGCGTATGTCACAAAAGGCAGAATGAGATCCCAGTCGGAGTGGTCTGAGGCAACATACTTTGATATCATAT
This sequence comes from Rhipicephalus microplus, assembly GCF_043290135.1. Taxonomy (NCBI): domain Eukaryota; kingdom Metazoa; phylum Arthropoda; class Arachnida; order Ixodida; family Ixodidae; genus Rhipicephalus; species Rhipicephalus microplus. The sequence continues at coordinate 142,891,219 of NC_134702.1, forward strand.
CCCCTATGGTACGGTTGAATCTTTCCGTCAATCCATTCGTCTGCAGATGGTAGGCGGTGGTAGTCCGGTGAATGATACGGCATTCGGCAAGGTGTGCGCTGACGACTTCAGAGAGGAATACACGTCCTCTGTCGCTGAGAAGTTCACGCGGTGCGCCGTGACGGAGAATGAAGTGCCACAGGAGAAAAGAAGACACGTCGCGTGCCGTGGCAGCAGGCAAAGCGGCTGTTTCTGCGGATCGCGTCAAATAGTCGACAGCGACAACAATCCGACGGTTTCCGGAAGCCGTAAATGGAAGAGGCCCGTACAGATCAATCCCAATGCGGTCAAAAGGCCTGGCTGGGCAAGGAATTGGCTGGATTGGACCAGAGGTATGATGAGGCAGAGCTTTCCGTCGTTGGCACTGCAGGCATGACTGAATGTACTTGCGCAAAAGGTGTACATGCCTGGCCAATAAAACCGGGAGGAAAGCTGAGTGTATGTTTTGAAGATGCCCGCATGTGCGCACTGAGGGTCAGCGTGGAAAGCTGAACATATTGCAGCACGGAGATGGGGAGGTATGACCAGTAACCACTTTCGGCCGTCAGACTTGTAATTCCTGCGATAAAAGAGGCCATCGCGGACCTCAAAGTGAGCCGCTTGACGGCGCAACGTCCGAGAAGATGGAGAAGTTGACGGATCTGAAAGGAAACGCAGAAGAGAGCTGATCCAGTCATCCTTGCAGTGCTCAGACGCCATGTCACAGTTTTCTGGGAACGCAACCATTTCGTCCACGGCAGATAAACATGCAGAGCTTTCGGAGGACATAGGTGAGCATGATAGAGCGTTGGCATCAGTGTGACGTCGGCCAGACCTGTAGACAACACGCATGTCGAACTCTTGCAACCGCAAAGCCCAGCGAGCTAAACGGCCGGAGGGGTCCTTCAACGTGGATAACCAACAAAGCGCATGGTGATCGGTGACTACGTCGAAAGGGCGACCATATAGGTACGGTCTAAATTTATCTAGAGCCCATATAATTGCCAGACACTCCTTCTCTGTCACAGAATAGTTCTTCTCCGCTTTGGTGAGGGTACGGCTTGCGTATGCGACTACGTACTCCTGGAATCCCGATTTGTGCTGCGCGAGCACGGCGCCGAGTCCAACACCGCTGGCATCAGTGTGTACCTCCGTCGGGGCAGTCTGGTCAAAATGACGCAAGATTGGCTGCGAGGTTAACAGGTGGCGCAACTTTTCGAAAGCATCGTCACAGGCGGGTGACCAAGCGTAACTTTTCGAGTCACTACGTAGAAGTTCAGTCAAGGGGGCAGTGATCATAGCGAAATTTCGAATAAAGCGGCGTAAATATGAGCAGAGGCCAAGAAAGCTGCGCAGATCCTTCAGAGACGCAGGTTTAGGGAACTCTGCAACTGCCCGAAGCTTGGCGGTGTCAGGAAGAATACCCTCTTTAGATACATGACCGAGGATGGTGAGCTGACTTGCGCCGAAGCGGCATTTCTTCAGGTTGAGCTGAAAGCCGGCGTCAGTTAGGCACTGCAGCACTTCATCTAGCCTGCGGAGATGCGTTGGAAAATCCGGTGATAATATAATCACGTCATCCAAGTAGCACAGGCATGTTTTCCACTTCAGGCCACGCAAAAGATTGTCCATCATCCGCTCGAATTTATTTATTTATTTATGATACCTTACAAGCTCAATGAGAGCATTGAGTAAGGGGGGTACAAACTTCAAAGAGTAATAGGGCGGTCATCAATAACATGGAATACACAGAAAATAACACAACATCGTGACAAAGCGTGTCTAGTCACTGACACTCAAACAAATGTAAGAATGTTTACCGATATGCAGAAAGTTTGAATAACAAGAAATTCAAGGTACATGAACGTTCACACAATAAAGAAATTGGGAAGGCGTAGGTATAGAATTCAAGTGAGCAGTAACGGCGGTGCAACTGAGCAACAACAACTGCGAGAATAACAAGAACTGGGAGAACAATGGCAATAAAAAAAAATCTAAGAGAAATCGGAAGGCCGAGGTGTACAACATACACACGCATTTTCCAAACACACATACTGCTAGCCGTACGAAGGCGTTTACCAATATAAATTGCAAGACAATGGTGGGTACAGCAAAAACTAAAGAGAACCAAAGAGAAGTGTGAAACTAGGTGAGTGGCATAGCTGCAGCTACAAACATCAGTGAAGTTAGAGGGATTAGTGCGATGAAAAATGATTACACACATGTTCGCAAAAAGAATCTGGATCGGTGATGGAAGCGATGCAGTCGGGAAGATCGTTCCATAATGATATGGCCTTAGGAAGCGCTGATAAGTTGAATGCCTTCGTTTTTGCCGTAAATGCGAGTGAAACGAAGGTGATTGTGCAGGCGTCTGGACATGCGCAATGGTGCTGTTAGGGGTAGCGTAGAACGTCTTGTGCTGTGAATATATTTATGCAGCAAACATAACAGTGCAACAGAGTGACGAACGTGCAATTGCGAAATAGAATGTTCTTGTTTTAATGTTGTTACGCTGCAATGAGTGCTATAATTGCGAGATATAAACCGGGCTGCTCTGTTTTGTATGGACTCTAGCATTGTGGTTAGGTAATCTTGGAAAGGGGACCAGACTGAAGATGCAAATTCCAGCTGGGGGTGTACATAAGTGAAATAGGCCAGTTTACGGATGCTTGTTGGAGACTTTCGCAGATTACGACGGAGATAACCTAATGTTTTTGAGGCTTTCGCGCAAATAACACTAACGTGTGCCGACCATGAAAGATTGGGTGTTAGACTGACGCCTAAGTATTTGTAAGAAGAGCACTGCACTATTGTATCATTTTTAATAGAGTAGGAATAATTGGAGTTTTTGTGTTTACGACTGAAGGTCATAGCACGGCACTTGGAAGAGTTAAGAGACATCTGCCACACGTCACACTAGTCACTAATTAGGTTAAGGTCTGTTTGAAGGGTAAGGTGGTCGCCATCATTGTTAATAGCTCGATATATTATGCAATCTTCAGCGAATAGTCTTATATTGGAAGATATATTATTTGGCAACTCATTTATGTAGATGAGAAATAATAGAGGTCCGAGAACACTACCCTGTGGAACACCCGAGATGACATCAGAGGGAGTAGAGGCGTAGTTATTAACCGTAGTGAATTGTTTTCGAAAGGAAAGAAAACGACGGATCTACGAAAGGGTTAAGGAATCGAGTCTAAGTGCAGATAATTTAGACATTAGGCGGCAATGGGCAACGCGGTCAAAGGCCTTTGAGAAATCGATGGATACGCAATCGGTTTGTTTATTTTCATTCATATTGAAATGGAGATCGGTTGTTAATTCAAACAATTGGGTGTCACACGAGAAGTCTTTCCGAAAACCATGCTGGTGAGGAAAAAAGAAATTATTTGGTTCGAGGTGGCGGCGAACATGGGAAGCGATAATATGCTCCAGCAATTTGCAGTAGATTGACGTAAGCGAGATGGGTCTATAACTATCAGGTAAGTGTTTACCTCCACTTTTATAAACGGGAACCACTTTACCCATGTGCCAATCATCTGGAAGTTGACCAGACATCAAGGACTGTTGAAAGATGAGAAGTAAGAATTTGCTCGATACAATTTTTGTGTTCTTTAGTATTTTTGTGTTAATGTTGTCGGGCCCCGTTGAAGTAGATAGTTTAAGTTGGTCAATGAGGGAAGCAATACCTTCGACTGCAAGAGCTATTGGCTGCATAAACGCCCAGTCGTAATCTGCGATGAATGGTATGTTGGAATGGTCTTCTCTTGTGTATACTGAAGAAAAGAACCTGTTAAATGCGAATGAACAGTCACTATCTGAGAGGGGTCTGTCGTCATCACCACGTAACGAGATATGCTGGCGGTTGGTTCCTAGGGTTAGCGACTGCCAAAACTTCCGAGGGTTCGATTTCAAAAGAGACAGGAGATCATGGGAAAAATATTTGTCTTTCGCATCCTTAATTGCAGAGCAGCAGCTCGCCGCACACTCGTCGTACTTTTTCCATGCAGCTTCAGTTTGCCCATTTTTGGCATTTTTGTACAACCGCTTCTTTTGTTTCTGAGCCGACCGAGTGACTTAGTGAACCACGGGTTCGACCTGTCATTCGTTGTGCTAACTATGGGAACAAACTTATCGACCAGCCCGGAAACCTTGTCCCGGAAGATACACCAGTTTTCGTTGACGGTTCGAGTATCGAACAAAGGCATCATCCCTTCAACAAGGAATACTTCAAGGTCTGAGTTAATTGCTGCGTAATCGGCCTTGTTATAATCTCGTATAACTTTTCTATCTTTACCTGTGTGGCTAAATGGCACTTCTATAGGAAAATGGAGTAACTTGTGGTCACTTAGACCGTCCTGATAAGTGATTGGCCCGATATTTTCAGGCGCATTACTTAAAATTAGATCTAATAAATTAGATCCACGTGTAGGTGCGTCAACAGTTTGGAAGAAGTTAAAATCCAGAGTTAAATTTATAAATTCTACAGAAGCACGACTAGGTGAAGAGAGAGACGGCCAATCAACATCGGGAAAGTTAAAGTCGCCGAGGACGTAAACGTTTTCACACTGATAGCTTTGCACAGCGGCCGCTATACTCTTTCTGAGTTCATTGCTAAAGGAAGGACCTGCGTCGGGTGGCCGGTAGCAAGCGCCTATCAGTATTTTTGATGAAGCGGAAAAGCAGGCAGCCCAAACTATTTTGAGGGGTGAGTGAGTATCAATCAGAAACAACGACAGTGTATTCTTCATCGCGATCAAAACACCACCCCCCTTTCGTTCAGAACGGTCACACCGATAAATACTGAAAATATTCACGCCCAAAAAGAGTTCTGCATCGAGAATATTTGGGTGAAGCCATGTCTCAGTTGAGACAGCAATGTCCGTATTGCTATCGTCCAAGATCGAAGAGATATTTTGACGTTTCGGCAGCAGGCTACGGATGTTAGTCAACGTCACTGTTAGTGGTTGTACCAAGGTCGAGGAACGTGACCATTGTTGCTTAGGAAGTTTATTTTTGCCTGCTTTCTTATTTAGCTATTTTTGAGAAAGAACAACCGATTTTATACAGCTGTCATAAACGTACGTCTTGACATTCATTTCTAACCTGTCTACTCGCAGTTTAAATGTCTGCTTGCTTGGTTTCGCAAACTCGATCAACTTTTTTCGGGCTTCGCGGGTTGCAACAGAGAAATCCTGACTAATAAAATAGTCTGTACCTTTGTGTTTTCTTGATAATGCTTGTACGATTTGTTTGTCTTTAAACAGAACGAATTTAGCAATTATTGGTCGGCACTTATCTGGAGAAAACCGGCCAAGGCGGTGGACGCGTTCAAACTGCTGGCTTGTAAGGGTGATTTGAAGATTTTCTTCGCAAAATTCAATTAGTTTTTTCTCTGAAGCTTCCCAATCTTTAATAACGTCATCTTCGATACCGAAAAACAAAAGATTCGAGCGGCGCATCCTATTTTCTGCACTATCGCATCGGGATGTAATGTGCTGCAGTTGGTCATTTACACACTGTAAGCCATTCACGGGCAGGCTGATTTCACCCGGACTGCGGGATGCAATAGACGCTTCCAAGAATGCAACTCTATCATTCAGTTGTTTAATTTGAGCGTCAGTTTCGGCCTGCTTTTCCTTAACTCCTTTGAGCTCAGTCAATATTGTCGCCTGTCCCGCTTTCAGCCCACGCACGCTTTACAGGATGTCCGCTAGAATCTTATCATTGGGTCCCGGGTTTAGCTCAACGTCCCCCGAACAGAGTAGCAGCAGGTTAATGACACTGTCACAAATTCGCGACGGCACAGACAGGTATCGCTTCACTGTTTCACATAAATCAGGGGGGCACGACACCACTAGCAGACAGTAAATGCTGGTTTTAACACCAGCCCTACTATTAGGGTAACTGACCTGTAACAAGAGCATCGGTGAACGCCCCATTCTTGATGCGATGCCGTGCCCAAGTGAAGAGCGGTCCGGTGGGCGTTTATATAGGCTCGTCGGTGCGCAGATGGCAGATGAAAACGTCGCTTGTTGCCAGATCATGTGCTCTTTTTCTTCCAAACCTGGCGGGCCGAAGCATGCCTGATGACGGCAAAGCTGATTGATTGATTTGTGGGGTTTAACGTCCCAAAACCACCATATGGTTATGAGAGACGCCGTAGTGGAGGACTCCGGAAATTTTGACCACCCAAATCTGAGCACACAGGCCTACGACATTTTCGCCTCCATCGGAAATGCAGCCGCCGCAGCCGGGATTTGAACCCGCGACCTGCGGGTCAGCAGCCGAGTACCTTAGCCACTAGACCACCACGGCGGGGCAGACGACAAAGTTGGCGTTCCCCCCGCAGGGGCGCCTGCGTAAGTAGGCGTTTGGTGTGTAGTGACACCACGGACCCGAGCTAACGAGGGAGTTTTGACTCTCTCCCACGCCTAGCCGTGCGTGGCTCTGCCGTGTCCGGGGAAAAGGGGATCCTGGGGGTTGAGCCAATGCTGGGTGATTGGACCTTTAAGGCCCCCCAGCCGAGGTAACACACCCGTTTGGCCCCGGCTTCACGTAGACGGCACCCCTGGGCTGACCCACCCAGGGGAAACCGGCAGTCGCCTTTTCCTATCTCTCTCTTTCTACATCTTCGTCTTTATCTCTCACTTTTTATCTGTCCTGTCCTCTCCTCTTTCCGTTTACTTCAGAATTTCCTGGCGGCGAGGGTTAACCCTGTGTAGTTACCCAACCAAGGGTAGTTATATTCGGTTATAGCGGCGATGCATGGCTGGCGTCTCCAAGTGTTCACTAGTCAAGCTTGTAGCGTCCCCTTGTTGGGCTCGGTGGTGGGTGGCCACCATCGCCGCCGAACTTTATTGTATTTTATGGCAAAATCTTCCCCCCCCTTCCTGATCGCTCCCTAAAAAGGTGGCGCACCGAAGATACTTTCTTGCCTAACACACCAAAGCCCACATTCCCAAAGTACCATGTAATTCACAGTCAAAACGAAAAGAAGACAGTCCGAGCTATTTCACCTTTCCTCGTCTCCAAAACTCTCACAGAAGCAATAGGCCCAGGTTACAAAGTAACAAAGATGGGAAGTGGCGATCTTCTTCTGGAGGTTCGTGACAAAGCTCAGTATGAAAAGCTGTCTAAGCTTGTGGCCTTTGGGGAAACCCCTGTTTCGGTGGGCCCACACAGGTCCATGAACACTGTCCGTGGCGTAGTTTCTGATGATGACCTTACTGAGCTTTCTGAAAGTGAGCTGCTCGAAGGTTGGCAGGACCAGAACGTGGTCAAAGTCCAACAAATAACAATAAGACGCAACAACAAACTGACCCCTACAAAACACGTAATAATTACCTTCGGAACAAGTGACCTACCAGAATCAATCGAAACCGGCTATTGTAAGCTTCGTGTAAGACCATACATTCCCAACCCTCGTCGATGTTTCAAGTGCCAACGTTTCGGTCATGGATCGCAGAGTTGCAGAGGGCGTGCCACTTGCGCAAAGTGCGCATCCATTCAACACATATCAGACAACCGCACCTCAGAAACAACTCATTGTTCGAACTGTGAAGAAGATCACGCTGCCTACTCACGATCACGCCCCGCATGGAAAAAAGAGAAACAAATAGTAGAACTTAAAGTTAAATTTAATCTCACATTCCAAGAAGCGCGCCAACGCTTCGCAATACACAACCTATTTTATCTCTCCTTTGCAGATGTGACGCGCCGGGGCGCCGCGCCACATGCCTCGGCACCCGCGAATGCCACACAGTGTGTGGCCGCGGTCGTGCCGCCAGCGCCCCCGGCTGGAGCAGCCTGTTTTGCTCCGCCACCTGACAAACAGGGCCGGCAGACCCTAGTGTCTGCTGAACCTCGGACCACTGCAGGCGCAGTCAGGTCCGAAAGTTCAGTGAATGTGCCTGCCCAGCAGGCACCATCCACCACCTCACACGAGGTGATGGATACAAATCCCACTCCTCCGGCGCCTCAGACGCCGAAGGATAGGCGCAACTCCTTGGAGCGCGCCAAAAAAGAAAAACCTTGAATCACAGGGCCCTCAAAAGGCCCTGTAAACTAACGCAACACCTCTGTATGCACAGCACCACACTAAATTAAAATGACACAAATACTACAGTGGAACGTCAGAGGACTGTTGAGAAACCTCGACGATATCCAGGAACTTTTACACAAACATACACCTAAAGTGCTGTGCGTACAAGAGACACACTTGAAACCGAAACACACCAACTTTTTCGTCACTACAGTATCTTTCGGAAAGACCGGAATGATGCCATTGTGCCATCCGGTGGTGTTGCCATTATAGTCAATCAAGGGATTGCATGCACACACCTAACATTACAAACATCCCTTGAGGCGGTGGCTGTTCGAGCAGTTCTATTGAATAAGCTCGTCACCATCTGCTCTCTATACATACCTCCACAACACCGTCTCGAAAAGCATGAATTCGAGTCCCTCATAGCCGAACCTCAGAACCTTATATTCTTCTGGGAGATTTCAATGCACATAGCAATCTGTGGGGTGACTCTCGCTGCGATGCTCGAGGTCGCCTGATTGAACAGCTTCTTTTTTCTTGCGGTGCATGCCTTCTGAATCGGAAAGCGCCAACATACTACAACATTTCTAACAATACGTACTCAGCAATAGACCTCAGCATAATATCCCCATCACTCCTGCCTCTACTTAAATGGGAAGTTATTAATGATCCATATCGTAGTGACCATTTTCCTATCGTTATCAGCTCATCAATAACAAATACATGACCTGCACAAGTTCCAAAATGGCTCACCGACAAAGCTGATTTGGGAAAGTTTCAAAAAATGACTTTATTATCGTGGACTGACATGGCGGCAGCGAGCATAGAGGATGCTGTATGCTACTTTACAGCTTTCTTGGTTGATGCAGCAGCAAAATGTATTCCCCAAACATGTGGACCATCAAGCAAACGACGAGTCCCATGGTGGAATAATGAGTGCCGTGATGCTCGAAAAAAACAAAATAAGACATGGAAGTTGCTTAGAGGCTCGCCCACAGCCGAGAATCTTGTAAACTTTAAGAACGTCAAGTCGCAAGCAAGGAGGACGCGCCGACAGGCGAGAAGAGAAAGTTGGCACAAATTCGTATCAGGCATTAACTCATACACAGATGAGTCGAGAGTCTGGAGCATGGTTGGTAAGGTGGCAGGACGAGAAGCACATTCGCTTCCTATAGTGAACACACAAGGGGAGAGTTTGGAAGACCAGGCAAACACTCTCGGAGCGCACTTTGAACAGGTCTCCAGCTCAACACACTATAGTGAAGCGTTCGACGATACAAAACCGCAATAGAAAAACAGAGATTAGAGCGCAAGCCCAGAACACATGAGGCATACAACGAACCTTTCTGTTTTGCTGAACTGCAGGCCTCACTTGCCTGCTGCAATAAGTCTGCCCCAGGCCCGGACCGTGTGGCATATGAAATGTTGAAACACCTGCCCACTGAAACCCAGAAAGCTCTCCTCTCTATAATGCGATATGGTCTTCTGGCGAGCTACCCTCAGCCTGGAAGGAAGCTATCATTATCCCAATTCTAAAACACGGCAAGGACCAGGCCTCAGTTTCCAGCTACAGGCCAATAGCATTAACCAGCTGTATTCGCAAAGTCTTTGAAAAAATGATTAACAGGCGCCTGATGCACTTCCTTGAAATTAGCGGCCTACTTGACCCATACCAGTGTGGGTTTCGAGAGGCTCGGTCCACCACTGACCACCTTGTCCGTATCGAGGCACAAATTCGCGACGCTTTTGTTCATAAGCAATTTTTTCTTTCTGTATTTCTCGATATGGAAAAGGCATATGACACTGCATGGCGCTTCGGCATATTGCGAGACCTGTCACATTTAGTTGTGCGGGGTAGAATGCTGACAGTTATCGAAAGCTACCTGTCCAACCGTACATTCCGTGTCCAAGTTGGCACTGTCTTATCTCGAGTATTTGTCCAAGAAACAGGAGTGCCACAAGGAGGTGTATTGAGCTGTACACTTTTCATAGTTAAAATGAATTCCTTGCACCTGTCTCTCCCATGAAATATTTTTTACTCCATATATGTCGATGATGTGCAGATTGGTTACAAATCTTGCAACATCTCAATGTGCCAACGTCAAGTTCAACTAGGGTTGAACAAGGTATCTCAATGGGCAAACGAGAATGGTTTTATACTCAACGCGCAAAAGAGCACTTGTGTCTTGTTCAGCCGAAAGAGGGGCCTCCATCCTGACCCCGACATTGACCTGCATGGTCAACCTCTGTCAGTGAAGACCGAGCACAAGTTTCTCGGTCTCATATTAGACACTAAGCTAACTTTCATCCCACACATCAAGTATTTAAGGGACAGGTGCTTAAAAACAATGAACATTTTGAAAGTGTTGTCACATACTACATGAGGAAGTGACAGGAAATGTTTAATTAACTTATATAAAAGCCTCGTACGCACACGCCTAGATTACGGTGCTAAAGTCTATCAGTCGGCAACGCCATCAGCCTTGAAAATTCTCGACCCTGTCCACCATCTAGGCATTCGCCTCTCTACGGGTGCTTTCCGCACCAGCCCTGTGGAGAGCCTGTACGTGGATTCGAATGAATGGTCGCTCCACCTACAAAGATGTTCCCTGTCCTTTTTGTACTTTTTGAAGGTGAAGGCAGACAAGAAACATCCTTCCCATTTCACAATTAATGATTTGTCTTGTTCTGGCTTGTTCGAGAACCGACCTTCGTTTAGGCAGCCCTACGCGCTGCGTGTAAGGAGCTTGGCCGAAGGAACAGGTGTGCCTCTTCTTGAACCCAGTTTGATGGCTCCTGCAACATATCTGCCACCGTGGCAGTGGCAGCTTATAGACTGTGATGTTTCTTTTGTTGATGTCACAAAGCACGCACCATTTGCACACATACATACATACTTTTTAGAACTACAACATAAATACACATGCCCTGAGTTCTTTACTGATGCGTCAAAGTCAAACACTTCTGTGTCATATGCAGCAATAGGCCAATCCTTTTCTGAGGCCGGCGTTCTTCATCCTAATGCAAGCATTTTCACAGGAGAAGCTTACGCAATACTGGCGGTCGTAAAACACATTAAACAGATAAAATTACAAAAGGTGGTAATATACACAGATTCCCTAAGCGTAGTCAAAGCCCTGAAAACTCCTAAAAAACACAAGAACCCCGTGCTGGTGTCACTCTATTCACTTCTGTGCACACTCTACGCATCAAAACAGCATGTCGTTGTCTGCTGGGTTCCAGGGCACCGTGAAATACAAGGGAACGTTTTGGCCGACAATCTGGCTGCTTGCGCCAATGTCACTACTGCCAATGCATCAACACCAGTCCCTGCACTTGACTTAAAACCTTTTATAAAACGAAAGCTCAGGGGGTATTGGCAGAGCATGTGGGATAAACAAACAGATAATAAACTCCATGCTATTAAGCCGCAACTAGGTTATTGGCCGCCACTATCAAAATCACGACACACGGAAGTAATACTAACAAGGCTTGGGACTGGACACACATATTCTACACATTCATTTCTTCTGTCTACCGTTGATCCACCATATTGTGAGAGATGTGGAGAGCCCCTTACGGTTCTCCACATTCTCGTCCAGTGCAATGAGCTAGATGCTCTAAGAAAAAAGCACTTTTTACTGCCCTACCGACAGCAGCTCCCTCTACACCCTGGGATGCTCATCGGTAGGGACCCGCTTTTTAAACTGCAAACACTTTTTACATTTTTAAAAGAAGTGCAAAGCTTTCACCCGATATTTCGAGGTCATCCGTAGCATGACCTCTATAGAGTGGTCGTGGCTGCGGTGACTATATCTTCATCATGGTTTTATTATCATGACATTTTGCCATCAGCTATCACCACACATATGTCACGCCACTGTCATGATTTTATTACTTTCATGTTTTAACCCGCGTTAGAGCGAGGAATTTTAAGGCCCCTTTACAGCCACGCACCATATCATTGTTCATATCTGTAGTCAATTGAAATGGCGCTCTTTGGCCATCAATTGGCCCTTGCGCCACAAAAAACTACTCATCATCATCGACATATGAAGGTCCTCTACACGTTCCCAAATGGCTGATAAACAAAGCAGACTGGGAACAGTTCCATAACACTACACATTTGAGTTGGACAGACATATGTAGGTTAAACATAGATGAAGCTGTGCAGTATTTCACAGCTTTTCTAACTGACGCAGCAGCCAAGTGCATACCGCAAACATCTTCCCGGCTGCGGCGGCTGCATTTCCGATGGAGGCGGAAATGTTGTAGGCCCGTGTACTCAGATTTGGGTGCACGTTAAAGATCCCCAGGTGGTCGAAATTTCCGGAGCCCTCCACTACGGCGTCTCTCATAATCATATGGTGGTTTTGGGACGTTAAACCCCAAAAATCAATCAATCAATACCGCAAACATCTGGAATGTCCGGCAAATGACACGTCCCATGGTGGAACACAGAGTGTCGTAATGCGCGAAAGGAACAGAACAGGGCATGGAGGTTGCTGCGAAACTCGCCGACAGCGGAAAACCTTGAGAGCTTTAAGAAAATGAAATCTCGAGGCTGGAGAACGCGTCGGCAGGCCAGAAGAGAAAGCTGGCAGAAGTTTTTGTCAGGGATCAATTCATACACACAGGAGGCAAAAGTCTGGAACATGGTCAGTAGGATAGCAGGGAAACAAGTACACACACTTCCACTCGTAAACACTCAAGGTGATACCTTGGAAGATCAGGCAAACTTCCTCGGTGCACACTTCGAACAGGTATCCAGCTCGTCCCACTATACTGACACTTTCCAAAAATACAGAACAAGAATAGAAAAGCAGAAACTCGAACACAAATCCACTAGATACGAGGCATATAACCAAGCTTTCAGTCTAGCGGAGCTCCGAACATCTCTAAACTCCTGCAGCACTTCTGCCCCAGGTTCTGACCGTGTGGTGTATGAAATGCTAAAAAACCTACCAGCCGAAATACGAAAAACCCTACTTTGTTTGTACAATGCTATCTGGTTTTCTGGCACTATCCCTACCTCCTGGAAAGGGGCTATTATTATTCCCATTTTGAAAGAGGGCAAGGACCCTTCTTTAGCTTCAAGTTATAGGCCTATTGCACTTACAAGCTGCTTGTGCAAAGTATTTGAAAAAATGATAAACTGCCGACTTGTACATATCCTCTAAACAAACAATTTGCTCGACCCATTTCAGTGCGGGTTTCGAGAAAGTAGATCCACCACAGACCACCTTGTTCGTATCGAGGCACAGATCAGAGACGCCTTTGTCCATAAACAATATTTTCTCTCTGTGTTCCTCGATATCGAAAAAGCGTATGATACAACGTGGCGTTTCGGAATTCTAAGAGACCTGTCCCACCTTGGTGTGCGCGGAAGAATGTTTCATATAATCGAAAGTTACCTGTCAAACCGGACATTCCGTGTCCGTCTGGGCAGTGTGCTCTCTCAAACATTTGTCCAGGAAACAGGCAAGCCACAAGGTGTCGTGCTTAGTTGCACACTTTTTATTATCAAAATGAATTCTTTGCACTTGTTCATTCCCCGCAATATGTTCTATTGTACATATGTCGACGACGTTCAGCTTGGCTTCAAGTCATGCAACTTGGCCATGTGTGAGCGGCAGGTTCAGCTGGGTTTAAAAAAGGTCTCCAAATGGGCAGATGAAAACGGATTTCGACTTAACCTACAAAAAAGCACGTGTGTCTTGTTCTCTCGAAAGAGAGGCATGCACTCGGAACCTGACATTCGACTGAACGGGCAACGTCTGTCCGTCAAAGCCGAGTATAAATTCTTAGGCTTAATCTTGGACAACAAGTTAACCTTCGTACCATACATCAAGTATTTAAAAACAAAATGTTTAAAAGCCATGAATGTTATAAAAGTGTTGTCACGTACTACGTGGGGTAGTGATAGGCAATGCCTCATGAACCTCTATAAAAGCCTCATTCGCACCCGCTTAGATTACGGGGCCGTTGTCTATCAGTCTGCTACTCATAATGCCTTGAAGATGCTAGACCCTGTGCACCATTTGGGCATCCGCCTTTCTACGGGTGCTTTTCGCACCAGCCCCGTAGAAAGCCTTCATGTTGAGTCAAATGAGTGGTCGCTTCATCTGCAAAGAACCTACATGTCTTTTGTATACTTCCTTAAGGTGAAAGCAGACAAGAGGCACCCCTCATACTCTACTATTAATGACTTGTCGAGCTCCATTCTTTTGAAAACAGGCCTTCAATGAGGCAGCCCTTCTCAGTTCGCCTGAAGGGTCTAGCTGAGGACACTGGAGTGTCACTCGAACACAGTTTTAATGGCTCCTGTAGCATACCCACCACCGTGGCAGTGGCAGACTATAGACTGCGATGTGTCTTTTCTAGAGGTTACAAAACATGCGCCCATTGCCCATATCCGAACATATTTCCTGGAACTTCAACACAAATACACACGTCCTAGGTTTTTTACAGATGCCTCTAAGTCTAACTCCTCTGTGTCCTACGCTGCTGTTGGCCCTTCCTTTTCGGATGCTGGCCCTCTACATCCAGGCACAAGTATTTTCACAGCGGAAGCTTACGCGATACTTGTGGCAGCTAAACACATTAAACAATTACAAATACAAAAAGCAGTAATTTATACAGACTCCCTCAGTGTGGTAACGGCTCTGCACAGTCTTAAAAAACAAAAAAACCCTGTCCTTGTCTCACTTTACTCCATATTTTGCACACTCTACACACTCAATCAACATGTTGAGTTGTGCTGGGTGCCAGGGCACCGTGAGATCCAAGGCAATGTGAGGGCGGATCAGCTCGCTGCATCCGTCCACAAAAACACTGCCCCTACACCCATATCAATCCCAGTCCTTGATCTGAAGCCGTCTCTCAAACGAAACCTCAGGGACTACTGGCAGAGCAAGTGGGATACACACACACAAAACAAACTACACGTTATCAAGCCACACCTCGGCCGTTGGTCACCAGTATCAAAATCACGTCTAACAGAGATAACACTAACAAGACTCAGGATAGGACACATATACACGACACACACACATCTTTTGTCCGGTGGTGATCCACCATTGTGTGATAAATGTGGTGAGGCATTAACAGTTCTTCACGTTTTAATTCAATGTAAACATTTAGACACTCTAAGAAGACAACACTTCCCACTATCCTACCGACGACATATACCTTTACACCCTGCAATGTTCGTCGGTAGGGAACCGCTTTTTAGTCACAAATCATTATTAGCGTTTTTAAAGGAAATCCATAAATTTCATATCATATACCCGGGCATACCGTAGCACGACCTCTCTAGAGAGGTTTTTGCTGCGGTGGCTACACAGGAAAGCACTTGCCTCAGGGCCCTTGCACGCAAGAGTACGAACGTGTGAGGTACTTGTGCTAATGCCATACATGTCCACCATCGTTTTTCATTATCACCAAGTTTTGTCACCTATTCACACCATGCACACCTTTCACGGCATAGTCATGATTTTATTACTTGTATGTTTTTACCCGCTTTACTGCGAGGAATTTTATGGCCCTTGTACAGCCGCTAATCACAACCATTG
Source organism: Rhipicephalus microplus (assembly GCF_043290135.1). Taxonomy (NCBI): domain Eukaryota; kingdom Metazoa; phylum Arthropoda; class Arachnida; order Ixodida; family Ixodidae; genus Rhipicephalus; species Rhipicephalus microplus. The sequence continues at coordinate 142,906,861 of NC_134702.1, forward strand.
TCCACATTCCTGTCTCATGAACTGGCGCTCTGTGGACATCAAATGGCCCTTGCGCCAAAAAACACCATATATCATCATCAGAACTACAACATAAATACACATGCCCTGAGTTCTTTACTGATGCGTCAAAGTCGAACACTTCTGTGTCATATGCAGCGGCAGGCCAATCCTTTTCTGAGGCCGGCGTTCTTCATCCTAATGCAAGCATCTTCACAGGAGAAGCTTACGCAATACTGGCGGTCGTAAAACACAATAAACAGATAAAATTACAAAAGGCGGTAATATACACAGATTCCCTAAGGGTGGTCAAAGCCCTGAAAACTCCTAAAAAACACAAGAACCCCGTGCTGGTGTCACTCTACTCACTTCTGTGCACACTCTACACATCAAAACAGCATGTCGTTGTCTGCTGGGTTCCAGGGCACCGTGAAATACAAGGGAACGTTTTGGCCGACAATCTGGCTGCTTGCGCCAATGTCACTACTGCCAATGCATCAACACCACTCCCTGCACTTGACTTAAAACCTTTTATAAAACGAAAGCTCAGGGGGTATTGGTGGAGCATGTGGGATAAACACACAGATAATAAACTCCATGCTATTAAGCTGCAACTAGGTTATTGGCCGCCACTATCAAAATCACGACACACGGAAGTAATACTAACAAGGCTTAGAACAGGACACACACATTCTACACATTCATTTCTTCTGTCTACCGGTGATCCACCATATTGTGAGAGATGTGGAAAGCCCCTTACGGTTCTCCACATTCTCGTCCAGTGCAATGAGCTAGATGCTCTAAGAAAAAAGCACTTTTTACTGCCCTACCGACAGCAGCTCCCTCTACACCCTGGGATGCTCATCGGTAGGGATCTGCTTTTTAAACTGCAAACACTTTTTACGTTTTTAAAAGATGTGCAAAGCTTTCACCCGATATTTCGAGGTCATCCATAGCACGACCTGTATAGAGTGGTCGTGGCTGCGGTGACTATATCTTCATCATGGTTTTATTATCATGACATTTTGCCATCACCTATCACCACACGTATGTCACGCCACTGTCATGATTTTATTACTTTCATGTTTTAACCCGCGTTAGAGCGAGGAATTTTAAGGCTCTTTACAGCCACGCACCATATCATTGTTCATATCTGTAGTCAATTGAAATGGCGCTCTTTGGCCATCAATTGGCCCTTGTGCCACTAAAAAACTACTCATCATCAAATTTGGCGTTCCGTGGAAACGGCCGGCCAGGATGCGAAAGGACAGGAACTGAAGGCAAGATGTAGCGTCACCTAGTAACAAGAGCATCGGTGAACGCCCCATTCTTGATGCGATGCCTTGCCCAAGTGAAGAGCGGTCCGGTGGGCGTTTATATAGGCTCGTCGGTGCGCAGATGGCAGATGAAGACGTCGCTTGTTGCCAGATTATGTGCTCTTTTTTTTCCAAACCTGGCGGGCCGAAGCATGTCTGATGACGGCAAAGCTGGCGTTCCGTGGAAACCGCCGGCCAGGATACGAAAGGACAGGAACTGAAGGCAAGTTGTAGCGTCACCTGTAACAAGAGCATCGGTGAACGCCCCATTCTTGATGCGATGCCGTGCCCCTTGCTGCGGGTGCGGTGCAAAAACCAAAAGGCATGACACAGAATTCGTAAAGGCCATCAGGTGTGACAAAGGCCGTCTTAGGCTGATCTTCAGGTGCCAGAGGGTCTTGCCAGTAGCCACTCCGTAAGTCAATAGAAGAGAAGAACTCCACACCTTGGAGGCAGTCAAGGGTATCGTCGATTCTTGGTAACGGGTAAACGTCCTTTTGAGTTATTTTGTTAAGACGATGGTAGTCAACACAGAAGCGAATTGACCTGTCCTTCTTCTTAACGAGAACGACTGGAGATGCCTCAGGGCTATTCGAAGGCTGGATGACGCCACGCTTGAGCATGTCAGCTACTTGGTCATCGTTAACCTGGCGCTCGGCTGCGGACACGCGATAAGGTCTTTGGCGCAATGGCGCATTGGTACCCTTGTTGATGCGGTGACACACGGCTGACGTGCGGCCGAGAAGAGTATGCTGGCAGTCGAAGGAATAACAGAACTTGTTCAGCAGTCGTAGAAGCTGAGCACGTTGCGAAACGGTTAGCGTGTCGGCGATGGAGCTGCTCAGTACATCTGGCCTAGCAGTCTGCGGCGAAGAGGCACAAGTCACTCCGGCGACTTCGTGTTCGGCAGAAGGACCAGCCGGCATGTTGATAATTGCAGAAGGGTCGAGACTGTAAACACGCCCGACGCACTCACCCCGAAGTAATGTTACAGGACATGACAACAGGTTCGAGATGAGCAGTTTGCTGACGCCGTCATCAAGTTCTAGAAGGGCATAAGGTAGCGGCGAACACTTGCGATGAACGAAAAGAGCAGATGACGTGAAAAGGACACTAGACTCGCCGAGAGAGTTGCAAGACACCATGGTAAGGGCAAAAGAGTGTGGCGGTATGATGACGTCTTCAGCAACAAATAGTTTGTCCCCGGTTTCATGAGCATCATATAATGGAGCGTCGTCAAACACTTCAAATGCCACCTCAGTGCGAGAGCAGTCGATGACAGCCTTATTAGCGGAGAGAAAATCCCAGCCCAAAATGAGGTCATGGGAGCAGGAATCCAACACTAGCAATTCAACGACATAAATGAGGCCATCAATCGCGATGCAAGCAGTACAGGCAGTGGCCGGTGTGACGTGATCTGCGCTGGCTGTACGTCATAACTGGTGGCGTTACGTCATGCTGGTGGCGTCATAACTTTTTTGAGCAAGCGGCAGTCTAGCACTTATCACTGAAACTGCGGCACCAGTGTCGACAAGAGCGAGTGCAGCGATGTCGTCCACATGTACGTCCAGAACATTCGTTGGTAAAGTGAGAGGCCTTGGTCTTTTCGCTGGCGACACAGTTCCTGCCTCTGGAACTGCGGCAATTGGTTTTCCCGCTCCGGCGATAAAGGACGACGACGCATCGGCGATAGCGAGCGGCGTCGAGGTGATGGCTAGCGGCGGTTAACAGGAGGGCGGTGGTCGGCGTACGATGACGTCTGGTCGGGTGGCTGAGAGCCTGTGAACGAAGGGCGCGGTGGCACTTAAAAGGCAGGTTCGAAGGTCTGGTCGTAGCTCTGGCGGTAGACAGGGACACGCCGACGGCAGTATCGCGCTATGTGGCCAGGTAGCCCACAGGCAAAGAGTATTGGGCGATTGTCGAGTGTACGCCATTGTCCACTACTCTGGACGGACCTTGGCTGAGCGAACCGAGGAGTGGGTCGGAGCGGCACGGCTGGGGGAAGTGACGTAAAAGTCTGAAGAGGTGGTCGAGCCGCCACTTCAGCATAGCTTAGAGGTGCATTTACCTCGGCACAGGCAACAGGGCGCGGCAATGGTGAAGTGTCACGGGCAGATGGCAGAGCCGCGCAAACTTGCTCCTGGATGACCTGGCGAATGTTTGCTGGCAGAGGTGAGCGTGGTTGGCCGGCTGTTGATAGCAGCGATAGCTGACGAGCGACCTCAGCACGAACAAACTCCTTGATCTGCGATAGCAGCGACTGAAGGTCAAATGTGGTGGTCAGGCTTGAGAGGGTGTCATCCGGGACGTCAGGGCGTCGCGTGAGAAGACGCTGTCGTCGCAGCTCGTCGAAACTCTGACACAACTCGATGACCTCAGCGACAGTGACAGGGTTGTTGGAGAGCAGCATGTGAAAGGAGTCGTCGGAAATGCCTTTCATGATATGTCGCACCTTGTCAGTTTCTGCCATCGAAGGGTCGACACGCCGGCAGAGGTCGAGCATGTCGTCTATGCAGCTGGTGAATGTCTCACCAGTTTGTTGGGATTGGTCTCGTAGGCGTTGTTCTGCGCAAAGTTTGCGCACACCAGGGCGTCCAAAAACATCTGCGATGCAGGTTTTGAAGTTGGCCCAAGTGGGGATATCCGCCTCATGGTTTCTGTACCACAGCTTGGCAACATTCGTTAAATAAAACACCACGGTACCAAGCTTTGTGGGATCGTCCCATTTGTTAGTAGTTCTGACTCGTTCATAAGATTCCAGCCAATCCTCAACGTCTTTCTCGTCGGTGCCGCTGAAGATGTCGTGTTCTCGCAAGAGCTGGGCACCGGGACAGCTCCTGCGTGGCGAAGCCGGTGGGGGTGTGAAGACAGCGTCATCAGGCATGACGGATGGCAGCTTTCGGCTACGCACTTCCAGGACTGGGGAAGACCGCAGCACTCTCCACCAAAATATAATGTAAATGCAAGGTCAAAAGCGGTATCAGCGTCGGTACAGAAGCAGCAAGAGCTAGCCGGATGTACGGGCAGCGTCGCAGCAGCAACCAGGCAGTCTTAGCTCGTGCCTCGCGCCAACGTGTCGATGTCGCTGCAGTAGTGGGCATTCCTCTTACCTACACTTGATTCATGTGCTCTGACGCCTGGCACAATTTGCACGTTCCCCGCAGGGGCGCCTGCTCAAGTAGGCGTTTGGTGTGTAGCGACACCACGGACCCGAGCTAACGGGGGAGTTTCTACTCCCTCCCACGCCTAGCCGTGCGTGGCTTTGCCGTGTCCGGGGAAAAGGGGATCCTGGGGGTTGAGCCGACGCTGGGTGATTGGACCTTTAAGGCCCCCCGGCAGAGGCAACACACCCCTTTGGCCCCGGCTTCACGTAGACGGCACCCCTGGGCTGACCCACCCAGGGGAAATTGGCAGTCGCCTTTTCCTATCTCTCTCTTCCTACATCTTAGTCTTTTCTCGTCTTTAAATCTATCCTGTCTTCTTCTCTCTTCCATTTACTTCCGATTTTTCCTGGCGGCAAGGGTTAACCTTGTGTAATTACTCAACCTCGAGTAGTTATATTTGGTTATAGTGGCAATGTACGGCTGGCGTCTGCAGCCTTATGCTATTAAGTGCTTCAGCGTCCCCTGGTTGGACTCCATGGTGGGTGGTCGCCATTGCTGCCGAAAAAAAGTACACTACTATGGGAACACCTGCATTTCCCCGTCTCCTAGATCGTCCTCCGCCTAAGAGGGGACGCACCGATGACATCTCAATTTTCAGCCAACCCAGACAATGCTTTCCCAAATTCCATGTTGTGCACAGCAAAAACCCAACAAAACAAGCCAGAGCCATATCACCATTTCTTGTTGCTAAATCTCTGACCGAGCTCTTTGGCCCAGGATACAAGGTTACAAAGATGGCTAGCGGAGACCTTCTCCTTGAGCTGCCTGAAAAACACCACTATGAAAAACTTGGCAGTCTCGTAGCATTTGGTAATATCCCAGTATCTGTTTCACCTCATAGATCGACGAACACCTCACGCGGAGTTGTTTCAGAAGCAGACCTTCTTGAAATGTCTGAACAGGAACTGCTTGAAGGGTGGAAAGAGCAAAATGTCACGGATGTGAAACGAATCGTCATCAGACGCGACAACAAAGAAATACCTACTAAACATTTAATACTCACTTTTGCATCTAGCACACTGCCTTCATCTATAGAGACAGGCTACATCAAACTCTCTGTCCGTCCCTACATTCCCAATCCAAGACGGTGTTATAAATGTCAACGATTTGGTCATGGCTCGCAGAACTGCCGGGGTCAGGAAACTTGTGCAAGATGTGGTAGCCATGGCCACCCATCTGATAACTGTTACTACGCCTCACTGCGTGAATTGTGATGGGGAACACGCCGCGTATTCGCGTTCGTGTCCTAACTGGAAGAAAGAAAAAGAAATAATCACTATTAAAGTCAAAGAAAACATCACATTCAAAGAAGCAAGACGAAGAGTGTCGACATTTTACGGCGCAACATATGCTGATGCGGCGCGTCAGGGGGCACCGCCGCACCAGCCCTCGCCACCCCTCCGGCCCGCGCATACCGAGCCGGCGGTTGTGGCACCTGCCCCCAAGGCGGCTGTAGCCCAGGCTACACCGCCTACTCCCAAACAGAGACCGGAGACTCCAGAGTCTTCGGGTCTCAAGGCCTCCCTTCACCAGGCGAGGCCCAAAATCCGAACTAACAGCCCGCACGTGCGGGCATCCAGTGCCTCCGAGGAGGCAATGGATACGTCGGCACCCTTGGTGCCGAAAGAGCGGCGTGGCTCCTTAGAGCGCGCCAAGAAAACAAAAAAGCCGATAACAGGGCCTGGTGACGGCCCTGTTAAGTGAACTCAAACTCCCGTCTAAACAGCCACTCGCTTTTCGTACACACAGCACTATTTTACATTCACCATGAACACTCAAATTATACAATGGAACGTCAGGGGCCTTCTCAGAAACCTTGACGACATCCAAGAACTCTTACACGAACACTCACCAAAAGTGCTGTGTGTACAAGAAACACACCTTAATTCAAAACACACAAGTTTTCTTCGTAAATACGTTATTTTTAGAAAGGACCGTGATGATGCCATGACATCATCCGGAGGTGTTGCCATCATAGTGAATCAAGGAATTGCATGCACACACTTACAACTCCAAACATCCCTTGAGGCAGTGGCTGTTCGAGCGGTTCTTTTTGATAAACTGATCACGATCTGCACTATTTACATTCCTCCTAGCTATCAGCTGCAAAAACGTGATTTACACTCTTTAATTGATGAACTTCCGGAACCTTATGTTCTCCTTGGAGACTTTAATGCGCATAGCAGGCTATGGGGTGACTCCCGGTATGACGCGCGAGGTCGACTGATCGAACAGTTCCTTCTCTCGTCGAGCGCGTGTCTCCTAAACCGAAAAGAACCAACCTATTATAATATCGCACATAACACCTACTCCTCCATAGACTTAAGCATAGTATCTCCATCTCTTGTGCCTCTACTTCAGTGGAAAGTCGTCAGTAATCTGTACGGAAGCGACCACTTTCCCGTAGTTTTGAGCACAACTACAGCAACTGAGTGTACACCCCGTGTTCCCAAATGGCTCATAAACAGAGCCGACTGGGAACGGTTTCATACTATCGCTTGTCTAGGTTGGAATGACATCTGTACTTTGAACATTGATGTTGCTGTGAACTACTTCACAGCGTTTTTGATTGATGCTGCAACAAAATGCATCCCACAAACAAATGGACACCCTTGAAAATGATGTGTGCCATGGTGGAACGATGAATGCCGAAACGCGCGCAAACAGCAAAACAGAGCTTGGAGGCTGCTTCGTAACTCACCGACAGCCGAAAATCTTGACACCTTCAAGAAAACAAAGTCTCAAGGCAGGAGAACGCGTCGGCAGGCCAGAAGAGAAAGCTGGCAGAAGTTTTTGTCAGGGATCAATTCATACACACAAGAGGCCAAAGTCTGGAACATGGTCGGTAGGATAGCAGGGAAACAAGTACACACACTTCCACTCGTAAAAACTCAAGGTGATACCTTGGAAGATCAGGCAAACTTCCTCGGTGCACACTTCGAACAGGTATCCAGCTCGTCCCACTATACTGACACTTTCGAAAAATACAGAACAAAAATAGAAAAGCAGACACTCGAACACAAATCCACTAGATACGAGGCATATAACCAAGCTTTCAGTCTAGCGGAGCTCCGAACATCTCTAAACTCCTGCAGTACTTCTGCCCCAGGCTCTGACCGTGTGATGTATGAAATGTTAAAAAACCTACCAGCCGAAACACGAAAAACCCTACTTTGTTTGTACAATGCTATCTGGTTTTCTGGCACTATCCCTACCTCCTGGAAAGAGGCTATTGTTATTCCCATTTTGAAAGAGGGCAAGGACCCTTCTTTACCCTCGAGTTATAGGCCTATAGCACTTACAAGCTGCTTGTGCAAAGTCTTCGAAAAATTGATAGACTGCCGACTTGTACATTTTCTTGAAACAAATAATTTGCTCGACCCATTTCAGTGCGGGTTCCGAGAAAGTAGATCCACCACAGACCACCTTGTTCGTATCGAGGCACAGATCAGAGACGCGTTCGTCCATAAACAATATTTTCTCTCTGTGTTCCTCGATATCGAAAAGGCTTATGATACAACATGGCGTTTCAAAATTCTAAGAGACCTGTCCCATCTTGGTGTGCGCGGAAGAATGTTTCATATAATCGAAAGTTACCTGTCAAACCGGACATTCCGTGTCCGTCTGGGCAGTGTGCTCTCCCAAACATTTGTCCAGGAAACAGGCGTGCCACAAGGTGGTGTGCTTAGTTGCACACTTTTTATTATTAAAATGAATTCTTTGCACTTGTCCATTCCCTGCAATATGTTCTATTGTACATATGTCGACGACGTCCAGCTTGGCTTCAAGTCATGCAACTTGGCCATGTGTGAGCGGCAGGTGCAGCTGGGTTTAAATAAGGTCTCCAAATGGGCAGATGAAAACGGATTTTGACTTAACCCACAAAAAAGCACGTGTGTCTTGTTCTCTCGAAAGAGAGGCATGCACTCGGAGCCTGACATTCAACTGAACGGGCAACAACTGTCCGTCAAAGCTGAGCATAAATTCTTAGGCTTAATCTTGGACAACAAGTTGACCTTCGTACCCCACATAAAGTATTTAAAAACAAAATGTTTAAAAGCCATGAATGTTATAAAAGTGTTGTCACGTACTACGTGGTGTAGAGACAGGAAATGCCTCATGAACCTGTATAGAAGCCTTATTCGCACCCGCTTAGATTATGGGGCCATTATTTATCAGTCAGCGACTCAAAGTGCTTTGAAAATGCTGGATCCCGTGCACCATTCGGGCATCCGCCTTTCTACGGGTGCTTTTCGCACCAGCCCCGTAGAAAGCCTTTACGTTGAGACAAATGAGTGGTCGCTTCATCTGCAAAGAACCTACATGTCCTTTGTATATTTCTTTAAGGTGAAAGCAGACAAGAGGCACCCCTCATACTCTACAATTAATGATTTGTCGAGCTCAACTCTGTTTCAAAACAGGCCTTCGATGAGGCAGCCCTTCTCAATTCGCCTGAAGTGTCTAGCTGAAGAAACTGAAGTGTCACTTGAACATAGTTTAATGGCTCCTGTAGCATACCCGCCACCGTGGCAGTGGCAGACTATAGACTGCGATGTGTCTTTCCTAGAGGTTACAAAACATGCACCTATTGCCCATATCCGAACATACTTTCTGGAACTTCAACACAAATACACATGTCCTGAGTTCTTCACAGATGCCTCCAAGACTAACTCCTCTGTGTCCTACGCTGCTGTCGGCCCATCCTTTTCGGATGCTGGCCCTCTTCATCCACGCACAAGTATATTCACAGCGGAAGCTTACGCGATACTGGTGGCAGCTAAACACATCAAACAATTACAAATACAAAAAGCAGTAATTTATACAGACTCCCTCAGTGTGGTAACGGCTCTGCACAGTCTTAAAAAACAAAAAAACCCAGTCCTTGTCTCACTAACTCCATTTTGTGCACACTCTACACGCACAAACAACATTTATTTATTTATTTATTTTATTTCACAATACTGCAGGCCAATGTGCTGGCCCAAGCAGGAGTGGATACATCAAAACGTAATTGTAGAAAACAACAGACAACAATGCAAAAAGAAACAAAAGGTTAAGAAAGAAGGTGACGCTCAAGGTCACCAAGAAACTTATTAGAATGAAACATGTCACACGGCAAACAATTCCAGTCATCGACAGTTCTAGGAAAAAAACTATATTTAAAAGCATTTGATCGGGCAAAAATTGGGGTTAGAGCATGTTCATAACCATGACGAGTACGTCGTACTGAGAGCGGTTTAACACAGTCAGGGAGATCAATTTTTACAATACCACACAAACAATTGTAAAGAAAGGAAAGACGACTGAACTTTCTCCGAGCTTCTAAAGTAGAAATGTCGTTTAATTGCATTAAGGTGGTCGGGGAATCAAACCTACGATATTTGCCAAAAATAAACCTTACAGCCTTTCTGTTAATACTTTCCAGATTCATAATATCTTTCTTGGTATGCGGATCCCAGATAATAGAAGCATACTCAAGCTTAGAACGAACACAGGCATTATAGGCTAGAATTTAAGTACGCGAGGGTGCAGATGCTAGTTTTCTTTTTAGAAACCATAGCTTACGTAATGCAGAAGTGGTAATGTCAGTTATGTGGGTCGACCAAGTTAATTTGCTTGAGAGTGTGACGCCCAAGTACTTATATTTGTCTACATTATTTATGTTAGTGCCTCTTAGAGTATAGTGGAATTGACTAGGACGTAGCTTCCTGGTGATGCGCAGAAGCACAGTTTTGTTAGTGTTTAACTGCATGCCCCCGTTCTGACACCAGCTATTGATAGCGATAAGTGCATCTTGTAAGGCCACATGATCACACGGTGAGGAAATTTGCTTAAAAATGACGCAATCATCCGCGAACAAACGCACAGACACCTCTTTCTCAGGCACCTCTTTTTTGACACAACGCTGTGGTGCTTTCTGGTGACCAACATGTTGTAGTGTGCTGGGTGCCAGGCACCGTGAGATCCAAGGCAACGTGAGGGCGGATCAGCTCGCTGCATCCGTCCATGAGAGCACCGCCATTACATCCATATCAATCCCGGCCCTTGATCTTAAGCCGTCTCTCAAACTAAACCTCAGGGACTACTGGCAGTGCAAGTGGGATACACACACACAAAACAAACTACACGTTATCAAGCCACACCTTGGCCATTGGCCACCAGTATCAAAATCACGTCTAACAGAGGTAACACTAACAAGACTCAGGATAGGGCACACATACACGACACACACACATCTTTTATCCGGTGGTGATCCACCATTGTGTGATAAATGTGGTGAGGTTTTAACAGTTCTTCACGTTTTAATCCAATGTAAACAGTTAGAAACTCTTAGAAAACAACACTTCCCATTACCCTACCGACAACATATACCTTTACACCCTGCAATGTTTGTCGGTAGGGAACCATTTTTCACCCATAAATCATTGTTAGCTTTTTTAAGAGATGTTAATTTTTACCATGTAATATACCCAGGCATTGCGTAGCGTGACCTCTCAAGAGAGGTCGCTGCTGCTGTGATTACATTTAAAAGCACTTGCCTCACAGCCCTTGGACACAAGGGCACTGATGAGACAAGTGTGCTAGTGCCAAATATTTTTACATGTTTTTATTATCAATACCTTTGTCACCCTTTTTAATATGCATATCACGCCACTGTCATGTTTTTAATACTTATGTTTTTACCCGCATTATCGCGAGTAATCTTAAGGCCCCTATACAGCCACGCATCATTGTCCGCATCTCTATACTCATTGAAATGGCGCTCTTTGGCCATCAATTGGCCCTTGCGCCATAAAACACCACACATCGTCATCATCAATTTTGACGTTTGCAAAGTAATATTACATGCATTAAGTTGACTCCTCCCACTACATGGAACTTTTCACTCGACCGTGGAACTGAATGGACGTGTTTTTCCATCGTTCCTCCCAGTCCTTGGACGCTTCCATGGGTCTTTGTCCACGATGCTCTCGTTGAACAGACCTACTTCAGACTTTCCAGTGAGGACTTTCACAGCCAAGGCTGTTAAAAGTGTTTCGATACGTGAAAGTGCTCTTTTCAGCAACTTTCTGGTGACCAAGCATAGCCAATAAATACATCGCCGTCTCCGTGACACCGCACCGACGCCGCTGCAACTTTTCGCGCTTGGCCTGGGCGTTGCAGTGACATTTGGTGTGCGCCTGATCTACACTGCTTAGGCATGGCTTCTTCGGTTTCCACCATCGAATGAGCAGCAATATATGCTGCAGACACCGACGAATATCCAGTGGATCCGGACGATGGTTCTTGGTTCACTGCCACCCGCCGACGCAAGCCAAACACCACAACAAATTCTGCACTCAAACCCTTGCCTGCCAAAAATCAAGCGACCCCGCGGCCACCACCCCTACCTGTCGATGACTTCAAGGTGCTTTTCCGACCACAAGGAGGCCTTCGCCTCAGTGAGTGGGCACATCATGTGTTGGCACGCGCCATCTGCATAGCTGCTGGGCTGCCAGGAAAAACAGTCAACAAGCTCCTTTTTCGCATCCAAGCAAACACAATATAGCCATCATGAGCACACGTGACGAAAATATTGCGACAAAGTTGCAAGCCGTCACTGCACTAAATCTAGGATCGCAGAAATATGAAATGCAAGCTTATGTAGCTGCTCCAGACAATTCTCGCAAGGGAGTCATCATCAGCCCCGAGAAGAATACTTCACCCACCGAATGCCTCGACAACATCTATGCACCCGACGCCGATGTGTTGCACGCCCGAATGATGGGATCCACAAACACGACGTTGTTAACTTTTGCAGGCCTTCAAGTTCCACGTTATGTCTACTATTACCACGCAAAATACCGATGCTACATTCACCGACCTCGCAAACAAGTTTGCACAATCTGCCTTGCATTTGGACATCGGCAGACTTATGTCCAACCCCGACAAAACACCGATGCCAAGCATGTGAAGTTGAGACACCAGCGCCGGAGCACAGCAGCACAACTCAATGCTTCCACTGCAAGGGTGACCACCCAGCTACGCACCCCAAATGTCCTGCGAGGGAACAGAAACCTCCAAACAAGCATTACCTTAACAAAGCACTGGAGGCGAACGTGTTATCACCACCCCCTACATTACCACCCAATTGGACACCAGCCCAGGTACAAAACGAGGCGCAGGCGATCCAAGAGCAAAGGGAAGTCTGAGGACAGGGCCTTGGACTCCTTAAACAACACGCCAGGAACCGCATCTAAAACCAGCACCACCACCGTGGGACTGATCCCGCAAAAGAACAGAGCCGCCAGTGTGGAGAGACCAGAATCGCCACCAGCCAAGAAGCCAGCGCTTGCTGGACAGACGCCTCCAACTAAGGTGAGTTGGGCAGCGGGGCCTCCCAGCCTTAAATCTTCTTTACCTGATTCCTACCATCCACCCTCATCACTCAACCATCCCAACGTACCTCTCACTTTTAACGCACATAACTGCACTAAGCAAGAGCTGCAAGATGCCCTCACAAAACTGAGAGACTCGCTTAAAGCTGAAGTAACCAGCATGATCACTCAGACAATTCATGATTTCCGTGCAGAACTTAGGGATATGTTAAAGGCCCATGCCCAAGCACTTGTAAAAGAGCTAAAGCAGCATAATACAAGAAAGCTTCACATCATCTAGTACAGGGCCCTAAGACTCAATGCCACTAGCTACAAACCCCAATAGTCTGACCAAGCCACCCCACCCTTACATTCGCCCATCACTCTTAACTCAGGACACAGACCAAAAAGAGCAAGATGGGCTGCCTTAGTCCTGCCTTCACCATGTGGCAGTGGAACTGCAGGGGGTTCGACGAAAGATGAGCTCCCTGCAACAGTACACTGCCACTTTCGCGCACCCTCCGGATATTGTGGCTCTGCAGGAGACGCACTGCACACCTACTCTCCTGGGCTTCCATACATACACAGGTCAACAAACATCATCACCTGTCCTTTCACGGCATGTTAATGATTTTATTGCTTGTGTCTTTTTACCCGCCCTACCGCGAGGAATTTTACGGCCTTTATACAGCCGCTTATCACAATCATTGTCCATATCTTTAGTAAGAAGAACTGGCGATCTTTAGCCGTGAAATGCCCTTGCGCTACAAAACATCACTCATCATCGCTGCTGGGGATGAGCCGAAGCAGCGGCAGACGGAAGACAGCGGGCCGAAGCGTCGGACGCAGGCGATCCAGGCTCCGACGAGGGAACGCGGCTGTCCATGCTACTGCCGTCCAACCACCAGCTGGGGTGGCGTTGCCGGCGCGAGTACTTCTTCTCGGGGTGCAGCCTGGCCTGCTGTTCTCTTCCTTGCCGAGGGCATCGCGGATCTCAGCAAGGCGTTTCTGTGGTCAGCCGTTCGGCACAGCGACGGGCGTGGCCTGGCTAATGGTCATGGTTGCGCCGAGCATCGCGTCTCGACGCAAGCTGGGCGAGCTAGCCGTTCCTCGCATGAAGCATCGCGTCTCCGAAGCGGGTTGACTGCTCCGTAGTCGCACCCACGCCATCAAGCGCCGTCGTCACCAGAGCGTCGCACATCGGCAAGTGAGTGCATTCCATAGCGCCTTTCCACTGCCTCCTGCTCTTCACCTCATCAGCGTCTGTTGTACCACCGATCTGGCCCTCAGGTTTTCGAACACTCTTACTTGAACTCTAATTGGTCATTTTATAATCAAGCTTAGTTCTCTCTGTTGCATTGTATCTATCTTTTCTGCCTCTGTGTTTTCTATGTTTTTCTTTTGTGCTCTGTCATAAACGTGGTGTGTGTTGTTACCGCATCATATCAAAGTCCGTTTCTCCTCGCACGACACGCAAAGCAAGCTCTGACGAACCTTAGCCCCGATAAGGAATATTTTCATTACAATCACCTTTAAAACAAGCGATCTACCAGAATCAATAGAAACTGGCTATTACAAGCTGCATGTACGACCACACATCCTCAATCCTCGTCGATGTTTCAAATGTCACCGTTTCGGGCATGGATCGCAAGGTTGCGGAGGGCGCGCCACATGCCCAAAGTGTGCATCCACACAACACATATCCGACGACTGCACCTCAGAAGCAACTCACTGTTCGAAGTGCGAAGGCGATCACGCTGCCTGCTCACGATCACAGCCCATATGGAAGAAAGGAAAACAAATAGTAGAGCCCAAGGTCAAAGTCAATCTGTCATACCAAGAGGCACGTAAGCGATTAGCAATTCATAACCCCTCTTATCCCTCTTTCGCAGATGTGACGCGCCGAGGCCCCGCGCCGCATCTTTCTGCACCCGCCATTTTCACACAGAGTGTGGCCCCGGTCGTGCCATCAGCACCCCCGTCTGGAGCAGCCTGTACTGCTCCGCCACCTGACAAACAGGGTCGGCAGACTACTGTGTCTGCTTTACCCCGGACCAGTGCATACGCGGTTAGGTCCGAAAGTTCTGTTAGTGTGCCAGCCGAGCAGGCATCATCCACCATTTTACAAGAGGTGATGGATACTAGTACCTCTCTTCCGGCGACTCAGACGCCGAAGGATAGGCTCGACTTTTTGGAGTGTGCCAAAAACGAAAAACTTCGAATTACAGGGCCCTCCAAAGGCCCTGTAGCCTAAGGCAACATTTTTTGTACACACAGCACCACAAAATATTAAAATGACGCAAATATTACAATGGAACGTGAGAGGACTGTTAAGGAACCTCGACGATATCCAGGAACTTTTACACAAACATACGCCAGCTGTGCTGTGTGTACAAAAAACTCACTTAAAATCGAAACACACCAACTTCTTACGCAAATACGTCATTTTTCGAAAGAACCGAAATGATGCGGACCCGTCATCCGGTGGTGTTGCCATTATAGTAAGTAGAGGAACAGCCTGTACACATATACTGCTTCAAACATATCTTGAAGCAGTGGCTGTTGGAGGTGTTATATTCAATAAACTTTGTTGTATTTACATACCTCCCCATCGCCAACTCAATAAACACGAATTCCAGTCTCTAATTGATGAACTTCCAGAGCCCTATCTTCTGCTTGGAGACTTCAATGCGCATAACAGTTTATGGGGAGACTCGGTGTGATGCAAGAGATCGTCTAATCGAGCAATTACTTTTCTCTTCTGGCACATGTCTCTTGAATCAGAAAACATAAATATATTACAATATCACTAACAACACATACTCATCAATAGGCCTTTGATAGTCCTCCACAGGTTCCAAAATGGCTCACACAAGAAGCTGATTGGGAACAGTACCAAAAAGTTACTCGCTTAACCTGGAATGAGATGAGTACGTTAAGCATAGAGGCTAAAGTGGATTACTTCACTGCTTTTTTGAATGACGCTGCAACCAAAAGTATTGCACAAACAAGCGGACTCTCAGGCAAGCGACCTGTTCCATGGTAGAACGAAGAGTGTCGTAATGCACGAAAAAAAATAAAACAAGGCATGGAATTTGCTTCGAAACTCACCAACATCTGAGAATCTTATAAACTTTAAGAACATAAAGTTCCAAGGCATGACGTGCCGACAAGCTAGAAGAGAAAGTTGGCATACGTTTTTATTGGGCATCACCTCATATACACAAGCGGGTAAAGTATGGAACAGGGTGAAAAGAGTATAAGGGAAACAAGCATATCCACTCCCTCTAGTAAATGCACAAAGTGACAGCTTGGAAGACCAGGCAAACTACCTGGGCGCACACTTCAAGCAGGTTCCCAGCTCTTGACACTACTCTCAAAAGTTTCAACGCTACAAGACAAGAGGGAAAAAACATAAACTAGACACGAAATGTACTACATATGAGGCATATAATCAGCCATCTGCTTGGCTGAGTTATAGGCATCTCTTAATTGCTGCAGCGATTTCGCTCCAGGATTTGACCGTGTAATCTATGAAATGTTGAAAGACCTGCCTCTAAAAACTCATAAAACATTACTTTCCTTGTACAATGCCATCTGGTTTTCTGGCGTTTTCCCTCCTTCTTGGAAAGAGGCCATTGTCGTTCCGACATTAAAACAGGGCGAGGATCCGTGCTCTGTTACGAGTTACCATATCCCGCAGGGGCGCCTGCACAAGTAGGCGTTTGGTGTGTAGCGACACCACGAACCAGAGCTAACGGGGGAGTTTCTACTCCCTCCCACGCCTAGCCGTGTGTGGCTTTGCCGTCTCCGGAGAAAAGGGGATCCTGGGGGTTGAGCGGACGCTGGGTGATTGGATCATTAAGGCCCTCCGGCAGAAGCAACACACCCCTTTGGCCCCGGCTTCACGTAGACGGCACCCCTGGGCTGACCCACCCAGGGGAAATCGGCAGTCGCCTTTTCCTATCTCTCTCTCCCTACATCTTCGTCTTTATCTCTTACTATTTATCTGTCCTGTCTTCTACTCTCTTCCGTTTGCTTCCAAATTTCCTGGGGGCTAGGATTAACCCTGTGCAAATAGCCTACCTTGGTCTAGGCGCATTGGGTTATAGTGGCGTAGTACGGCTGGCATCTGCAGTTTTCAGCATCTGTAAACTTGTAGCGTCCCCTCGTTGGGCTCCGTGGTGGGTGGCCGCCAACGCTGCTGAACAAAAATAAGAAAGGCATGCATAGAGCATTCCCCCTAATGTCTGATCGTACCGGCTTAAAGCGGGTACGCACCGATGCTATAAATTTTTTCAACCAGCCAAAAGAAACATATTCTCACTTTCATGTTATCCACTGTGAAAAAACTGAAAAGCAAGCCAGGACCGTCTCTCCTTTCCTAGTTTCTAGATGTCTCACCGAAACTCTTGGCACAGGATACAAGGTAACCAAAATGGCTAGTGGAGACCTTCTCCTCGAAATCTGCGACAAAGAACAATTTGAAAAGCTAGACCGTCTTTCAAATTTCGGTGGCATACCAATAATCATAACACCACATAGATCAATGAACACAACTCGCAGAGTGGTATCTGACATGGACCTAATTGACTTGACTGAGACTGAACTTTTGGAGGTGTGGAAGAGCCAAAATGTCACTAATGTACAGAGAATCATCATCAGAAGAGATAATAAGGAAATACCAACGAAACACTTGATACTCACGTTTGCATCCAGTAAACTACCAGATTCCATACAAACAGGGTACACAAAGACATCTATCAGACCGTATATACCAAACCCTCGTCGTTGCTTCCAATGCTAGAGGTATGGCCATGGCTCTAAAACCTGTCGTGGTCGCCAGACTTGTGCACAATGTGGAGTCCTAGGCCACGTGTCTGAGAACTGCAAACAACCGCCACACTGTGTAAACTGCGAAGGAAACCATGCCGCATATTCACGCTCCTGCACCTACTTGAAAAAAGAAAAAGAAATAATTACATTGAAGGTGAAGGAGAACATTACGTTTAAGGAAGCACGGCGAAGAGTCGCTCCATTCTATGGACCTACATACGCTGATGCGGCGCGTCAGGTGGCACCGCCGCACCAGCCCTCGCCACACCTTCGGCCCGCGCATACCGAGCCGGCGGTTGTGGCACCTGCCCCCAAGGCGGCTGTAGCCCAGGCTACACCGCCTGCTCCCAAACAGAGGCCGGAGACTCCAGAGTCTTCGGGTCTCAAGGCCTCCCCTCACCAGGCGAGGCCTAAAATCCAAACTAACAGCCCGCACGTGCGGGCATCCAGTGCCTCCGAGGAGGCAATGGATACGTCGGCACCCTTGGTGCCGAAAGAGCGGCGTGGCTCCTTGGAGCGTGCCAAGAAAACAAAAAAGCAAATAACAGGGCCTGGTGATGGCCCTGTTAAGTGAACTCAAACTCCCCGTCTAAACAGCCATTCGCTCTTCGTACACACAGCATTATTTTACATTCACCATGAACACTCAAATTATACAATGGAACGTCAGGGGCCTTCTCAGAAACCTTGACGACATCCAAGAACTCTTACACGAACACACACCAAAAGTGCTGTGTGTACAAGAAACACACCTTAATTCAAAACACACAAATTTTCTTCGCAAACATGTTATTTTTCGAAAGGACCGTGATGATGCCATGACATCATCCGGAGGTGTTGCCATCATAGTGAAACAAGGAACTGCATGCACACACCTACAACTACAAACATCCCTTGAGGCAGTGGCTGTTCGAGCGGTTATTTTTGATAAACTGATCACAATCTGCACTATCTACATTCCTCCTAGCTATCAGCTGCAAAAACGTGATTTACACTCTCTAACTGATCAACTTCCGGAACCTTATGTTCTCCTTGGAGACTTTAATGCGCATAGCAGGCTATGGGGTGACTCTCGGTATGACGCGCGAGGTCGGCTGATCGAACAGTTCCTTATCTCATCGAGCGCGTGTCTCCTAAATCGAAAAGTACCAACCTATTATAACCTCGCTAATAACACCTACTCCTCTATAGACCTGACCATAGTATCTCCATCTCTTGTGCCTCTACTACAGTGGAAAGTCGTCAGTAATCTGTACGGAAGCGACCACTTTCCCGTAGTTTTGAGCACAACGACAGTAACTGAGTGTCCACCACGCGTTCCCAACTGGCTCATAAACAGCTGACTGGGAACAGTTTTATACTATCGCTTGTCTAGGTTGGAATGACATCTGTACTTTGAACATTGATGTTGCTGTGAACTACTTCACAGCGTTTTTGATTGATGCTGCAACAAAATGCATCCCACAAACAAATGGACACCCTTGAAAATGATGTGTGCCATGGTGGAACGATGAATGCCGAAACGCGCGCAAACAGCAAAACAGAGCTTGGAGGCTGCTTCGTAACTCACCGACAGCCGAAAATCTTGAAACCTTTAAGAAAATAAAGTCTCAAGGCAGGAGAACGCGTCGGTAGGCCAGAAGAGAAAGCTGGCAGAAGTTTTTATCAGGGGTTAATTCATACACACAGGAGGCTAAAGTATGGAACATGGTCAGTAGGATAGCAGGAAAACAAGTACACGCACTTCCACTCGTAAACACTCAGGGTGATACCTTGGAAGATCAGGCAAACTTCCTCGGTGCACACTTCGAACAGGTATCCAGCTCGTCCCACTATACTGACACTTTCCAAAAATACAGAACAAGAATAGAAAAGCAGAAACTCGAACACAAATCCACTAGATACGAGGCATTTAACCAAGCTTTCAGTCTAGCTGAGCTCCGAACATCTCTAAACTCCTGCAGTACTTCTGCCCCAGGCTCTGACCGTGTGATGTATGAAATGTTAAAAAACCTACCAAACGAAACCCGAAAAACCCTACTTTGTTTGTACAATGCTATTTGGTCTTCTGGCACTATTCCTACCGCTTGGAAAGAGGCTATTGTTATTCCCATTTTGAAAGAGGGCAAGGACCCTTCTTTACCCTCGAGTTATAGGCCTATAGCACTTACAAGCTGCTTGTGCAAAGTCTTCGAAAAAATGATAAACTGCCGACTTGTACATTTTCTTGAAACAAATAATTTGCTCGACCCATTTCAGTGCGGGTTTCGAGAAAGTAGATCCACCACAGACCACCTTGTTCGTATCGAGGCACAGATCAGAGACGCCTTCGTTCATAAAAAATATTTTCTCTCTGTGTTCCTCGATATCGAAAAGGCTTATGATACAACATGGCGTTTCGGAATTCTAAGAGACCTGTCACACCTTGGCGTGCGCGGAAGAATGTTTCATATAATCGAAAGTTACCTGTCAAACCGAACATTCCGTGTCCGTCTGGGCAGTGTGCTCTCTCATACATTTATCCAGGAAACAGGCGTGCCACAAGGTGGTGTGCTTAGTTGCACACTTTTTATTATTAAAATGAATTCTTTGCACTTGTCCATTCCCCGCAATATGTTCTACTGTACATATGTCGACGACGCTCAGCTTGGCTTCAAGTCATGCAACTTAGCCATGTGTGAGCGGCAGGTTCAGCTGCGTTTAAATAAGGTCACCAAATGGGCAGATGAAAACAGATTTCGGCTTAACCCACAAAAAAGCACGTGTGTCTTGTTCTCTCGAAAGAGAGGCATGCACTCGGAACCTGACATTCGACTGAACGGGCAACGTCTGTCCGTCAAAGCCGAGCATAAATTCTTAGGCTTAATCGTGGACAACAAGTTGGCCTTCGTACCCCACATAAAGTATTTAAAAACAAAATGTTTAAAAGCCATGAATGTTATAAAAGTGTTGTCGCATACTACGTGGGGTAGTGACAGGAAATGCCTCATGAACCTGTATAGAAGCCTAATTCGCACCCGCTTAGATTATGGGGCCATTGTTTATCAGTCTGTGACTCAAAGTGCTTTGAAGATGCTGGATCCCGTGCACCATTCCGGCATCCGCCTTTCTATGGGTGCTTTTCGCACCAGCCCCGTAGAAAGCCTTTACGTTGAGTCAAATGAGTGGTCGCTTCATCTGCAAATAACCTACATGTCCTTTGTATATTTCCTTAAGGCGAAGGCAGACAAGAGGCACCCCTCATACTCTACTATTAATGACTTGTCGAGCTCCATTCTTTTCCAAAACAGGCCTTCAATGAGGCAGCCCCTCTCAGTTCGCCTGAAGGGTCTAGCTCAGGACACTGGAGTGTCACTCGAACACAGTTTAATGGCTCCTGTAGCATACCCGCCACCGTGGCAGTGGCAGACTATAGATTGCGATGTGTCTTTCCTAGAAGTTACTAAACATGCGCCTATTGCCCATATTCGAACATACTTCTTGGAACTTCAACACAAATACACACGTTATGAGTTCTATACAGATGCCTCCAAGTCCAACTCCTCTTTGTCCTACGCTGCTTGCGGCCCATCTTTTTCGGATGCTGGCCCTCTACTTCCAGGCACAAGTATCTTCACAGCGGAAGCTTATGCGATACTTGTGGCGGCTAAACACATCAAGCAGTTACAAATACAAAAAGCAGTAATTTATACGGACTCCCTCAGTGTGGTAACGGCTCTGCACACTTTTAAAAACAAAAAAACCCAGTCCTTGTCTCACTTTACTCCATTTTGTGCACACTCACACACTCAAACAACATGTTGTAGTGTGCTGGGTGCCAGTGCACCGTGAGATTCAAGGTAACGTGAGGGCGGATCAGCTCGCTGCATCCGTTCACAAAAGCACTGCCCTACACTCATACCAATCCCGGCCCTTGATCTTAAGCCGTGTCTCAAACGAAACCTCAGGGACTACTGGCAGAGCAAGTGGGATATACACACACAAAACAAACTACACATTGTTAAGCCACACCTTGGTCATTGGCTGCCCGTATCGAAATCGCATCATACAGAGGTAATACTAACCAAACTCAGGATTGGACACACATACACGACACACACACCTCACGGCCCTTGGACGCAAGAATATGAACGAGTGAGGTACTTGTGCTAATGCCATACATGTCCACCATCGTTTTTCATTATCACCAACTTTCGTCACCTATTCACACCACACACACCTTTCACGGCATGGCCATGATTTCATTACCTGTATGGTTTTACCCGCCTTACCGCGAGGAATTTTATGGCCCTTATACAGCCGCTTGTCACAGTCATTGTCCATATTTTTAATTAGATGAACTGGCGCTCTTTGGCTGTGAAATGACCCTTGCGCCACAAAACATCAAACATCATCATCATACGAGTTACAATCCCATCGCATTAACCAGTTGCCTTTGTAAACTCTTTAAAAAGATGATAAATCGCCGGCTTATACCCTTCCTTGAAACAGACAGTCTACTTGACTCGTACCAGGGCGGTTTTAGAGTAGGCAGGTCCATCATTGACCACCTGATACGTATTGAAACACTGCTTTGTGAATTCATAAAAATAAATATCAGCCATTATTTGTTAGTTGTGTTTATATATATTGCATATCTAACAAAATCAAACACTGTCGTTTTTCACAACGTAAAGTGTCATATTAAACACCAGTGGTGCATTGTCTTTTTAAGTAGACACACATTCTATGCAAGGACTGCATGCACATTTCACCTTTTGTTTTGATTACCCAGGCCTGATTCCTTCCTTGCCCGCAGGGGCGCCTGTGAAAGCAGGCGTTTGGTGTGTAGCGACACCACGGACCCGAGCTAATGGGGGAGTTTCTACTCCCTCCCACGCCTAGCCATGCGTGGCTTTTCCGTGTCCGGGGAAAAGGGGATCCTGGGGGTTGAGCCGACGCTGGGTGATTGGACCTTTAAGGCCCCCCGGCAGAGGCAACACACCCCTTTGGCCCCGGCTTCACGTAGACGGCACCCTTGGACTGACCCACCCAGGGGAAATCGGCAGTCGCCTTTTCCTATCTCTCTCTCCCTACATCTTCGTCTTTTGTTCTCACTTTACATCTTTCCTGTATTCTCCTCACTTCTTTTTACTTCCAATTTTTCCTGGCGGCAAGGGTTAACCTAGTGTAAATATCCAACCTTGGGTAGATATATTAGGTTATAGCGGCCATGTACGGCTGGCGCTTGCGCATCCTTCGCGTCTCGCAGCGTCCCCTTGTTGGGCTCGGTGGTGAGTGGCTGGCATGGCCGCCGAAAAAGCTATCAAATTTATGGGAACCCCTAGCCCTGTCACAACTAATCGCCCTTCTAAGAGGTGGCGCACCGATGTAATTCTTGAATTTCTCCCGAACAAAAAAGACAACTTCCCAAAATACCACATTATTCATTGTGAAAATACAGAAAAGAAAGCTAGAAACATTTCACCTTTCCTTGTATCGAAATGCCTTATAGAAATGCTGGGTGCAGGCTACAAGGCCACAAAGACCGCCAGTGGTGACCTGTTACTTGAAGTAAAAGACAACGCACAGTACCAGAGACTACATAAACTCACAGCATTTGGGGATCAGCCTATCACAATCGCACCACATCGAACCATGAACACAGTGAAGGGTGTTGTATCAGATGGAGACCTGATGGACCTCTCCGATGATGAACTTTTAACAGGCTGGAAAGAGGAAAATGTCATTCAGGTGCAGCGTATCAAAATAAGAAGAGAAAATAAGGAAATCCCAGCGAAGCACATCATACTCACTTTCGCATCTAGCACCCTCCCAACTGAAATAGCAACAGGATATCTTAAACTGCCAGTTAGACCATACATACCCAACCCGAGGCGCTGCTTTAAGTGTCAGAGGTTCGGGCACGGCTCCCAGAGCTGCCGAGATTACCTGCGCAAAATGCGGCACCAAAGGTCATACCGCTGACGATGACTGTCAGCTACAAGTGCACTGTGGAAACTGTGAGGGTGACCATCCTGCATATTCCAGGTCATGCGTGGCCTGGAAAATGGAAAAAGAAATTATTAGTACAAAGTTTAAAATTGAACATAAGCTTCCGTGAAGCGCGAAAGCGCGTTTCCCCGCATTTTTCTGGGAACACATCGTACGCCAAAGTGGCGCGAGGGGGGTCAGCACCACTTCGGTTTTCGGCAATGCCTTGGACCACGCCCAGCGTGCCGAGGCAAACGCCACAAGCCCCCATGGGGGGAGCAGCCTCGGCTGCCCCACCCTCCTTGAATACAGCCCCACCGAAAGCGCCTGTGAACCTTGGCAGCAGCCAGGGCACCAGACAAACTAAAGAGGTCCCCTCGACCTCCAGCCCGGTGGGGTTTAAGGCTCCGTCTGTCACGACGAAGCCTACAACGAAAACATTATCTGTCGCCTCTCCTGAGGCGATGGACACATCAACTGCACCGGTGCAGACTGCGCCAAAAGAGCGGCGGGGTTCCCTCGACCGCTCTAAAAAAGACAAAACGGTAATTACAGGCCCTTCTAAAGGCTCTGTAAGATAAGTCACTTCTCTCTTTAGACACCAGCCACACTCATTTCGTACACACAGCACTTCTTCACTCCCATAATGGAGACACAAATTATACAATGGAACGTCAGAGGACTACTTCGAAACCTCGACGATGTCCAAGAACTTCTAAACAAACATTCTCCAAAAGTGCTGTGTGTACAGGAAACACACTTCAAATCCAAGAATACAAATTTTTTGTGTCAATATGTTGTCTTTCGAAAGGACAGAGATGATGCTGTGGCATCATCTGGTGGTGCAGCCATTATTGTTAATCGAGGAGTAGCATGTAGCCATCTACCACTACTAACATCCCTAGAGGCAGTGGCTGTTCAAGCAGTTCTATTGAATAAGCTCGTCACCATCTGCTCTCTATACATACCGCCGCAACACCGCCTGGAAAAACATGATTTTCACTCTTTAATAGCCGAGTTACCAGAACCTTATCTGGTTCTAGGGGACCTGATTGCGCACAGCGGTTTATGGTGTGACTGTCGATGTGATGCACGAGGTCGTCTCATCGAACAGTTCCTCTTTTCATCAGGTGCTTGTCTGTTGAATAGAAAACAGGCAACATATTATAACCTTGCAAACAATACTTACTCCTCCATAGACCTCAGTATCGCATCTCCTTCACTTGTACCATTACTTCAGTGGAAAGTCATAAATAACCCATACGGAAGTGACCATTTTCCTTTGGTTTTGAGTACACCAATAATACATGAATGTCCTCCACATGTTCCCAAATGGCTCATAAACAAAGCTGACTGGGAACAATTTCAAAAAATTACTCACTTAAGTTGGACCGAAATATGCGGATTAGGCATAGATGAAGCTGTGAAGTACTTCACAGCTTTTCTAACTGACGCAGCAGCCAGGTGCATACCGCAAACATCTGGAATGCCCGGCAAACGACGCGTCCCATGGTGGAACACGGAGTGTCGTAATGCGCGAAAGGAACAGAACAGGGCATGGAGATTGCTGCGCAACTCGCCAACAGCGGAAAATCTTGACACGTTCAAGAAAATAAAGTCTCAAGGAAGGAGAACGCGTCGGCAGGCCAGAAGAGAAAGCTGGCAGAAGTTTTTTTCAGGGATCAATTCATACACACAGGAGGCAAAAGTCTGGAAGATGGTCGGTAGGATAGCAGGGAAACAAGTACACACACTTCCACTCGTAAACACTCAAGGTGATACCTTGGAAGATCAAGCAAACTTCCTCGGGGCACACTTTGAACGGGTATCCAGCTCGTCCCACTATACTGACACTTTCCAAAAATACATAACAAGAATAGAAAAGCAGAAACTCGAACACAAATCCACTAGATACGAGGCATATAATCAAGCTTTCAGTCTAGCGGAGCTCCGAACATCTCTAAACTCCTGCAGCACTTCTGCCCCAGGTTCTGACCGTGTGGTGTATGAAATGCTAAAAAACCTACCAGCTGAAACACGAAAAACCTTACTTTGTTTGTACAATGCTATCTGGTTTTCTGGCACTATCCCTACCTCCTGGAAAGAGGCTATTATTATTCCCATTTTGAAAGAGGGCAAGGACCCTTCTTTAGCTTCAAGTTATAGGCCTATTGCACTTACAAGCTGCTTGTGCAAAGTATTCGAAAAAATGATAAACTGCCGACTTGTACATATCCTTGAAACAAACAATTTGCTCGACCCATTTCAGTGCGGGTTTCGAGAAAGTAGATCCACCACAGACCACCTTGTTCGTATCGAGGCACAGATCAGAGACGCCTTTGTCTATAAACAATATTTTCTCTCTGTGTTCCTCGATATCGAAAAGGCGTATGATACAACATGGCGTTTCGGAATTCTAAGAGACCTGTCCCACCTTGGTGTGCGCGGAAGAATGTTTCATATAATCGAATGTTACCTGTCAAACCGGACATTCCGTGTCCGTCTGGGCAGTGTGCTCTCTCAAACATTTGTCCAGGAAACAGGCGTGCCACGAGGTGGCGTGCTTAGTTGCACACTTTTTATTATCAAAATGAATTCTTTGCACTTGTCCATTCCCCGCAATATGTTCTATTGTACATATGTCGACGACGTTCAGCTTGGCTTCAAGTCATGCAACTTGGCCATGTGTGAGCGGCAGGTTCAGCTGGGTTTAAATAAGGTCTCCAAATGGGCAGATAAAAATGGATTTCGACTTAACCCACAAAAAAGCACGTGTGTCTTGTTCTCTCGAAAGAGAGGCATGCACTCGGAACCTGACATTCGACTGAATGGGCAACGTCTGTCCGTCAAAGCCGAGCATAAATTCTTAGGCTTAATCTTGGACAACAAGTTGACCTTCGTACCGTACATCAAGTATTTAAAAACAAAATGTTTAAAAGCCATGAATGTTATAAAAGTGTTGTCACGTACTACGTGGGGTAGTGATAGGCAATGCCTCATGAACCTCTATAAAAGCCTCATCCGCACCCGCTTAGATTATGGGGCCGTTGTCTATCAGTCTGCCACTCAAAGTGCCTTGAAGATGCTTGACCCCGTGCACCATTTGGGCATCCGCCTTTCTACGGGTGCTTTTCGCACCAGCCCCGTAGAAAGCCTTTATGTTGAGTCAAATGAGTGGTCGCTTCATCTGCAGAGAACTTACATGTCCTTTGTTTATTTCCTTAAGGTGAAAGCAGACAAGAAGCACCCCTCATACTCTACAATTAATGATTTGTCGAGCTCAACTCTGTTTCAAAACAGGCCTTCGATGAGGCAGCCCTTCTCAATTCGCCTGAAGTGTCTAGCTGAAGAAACTGAAGTGTCACTTGAACACAGTTTAATGGCTCCTGTAGCATACCCGCCACCGTGGCAGTGGCAGAATATAGACTGCGATGTGTCTTTCCTAGAGGTTACAAAACATGCACCTATTGCCCATATCCGAACATACTTTCTGGAACTTCAACACAAATACACATGTCCTGTGTTCTTCACAGATGCCTCCAAGACTAACTCCTCTGTGTCCTACGCTGCTGTCGGCCCATCCTTTTCGGATGCTGGCCCTCTACATCCACGCACAAGTATCTTCACAGCGGAAGCTTACACGATACTGGTGGCAGCTAAACACATCAAACAATTACAAATACAAAAAGCAGTAATTTATACAGACTCCCTCAGTGTGGTAACGGCTCTGCACAGTCTTAAAAAACAAAAAAACCCAGTCCTTGTCTCACTTTACTCCATTTTGTGCACAATTTACACGCAGAAACAACATGTTGTAGTGTGCTGGGTGCCAGGGCACCGTGAGATCCAAGGCAACGTGAGGGCGGATCACCTCGCTGCTTCCGTCCATGAGAGCACCGCCATTACATCCATATCAATCCCGGCCCTTGATCTTAAGCCGTCTCTCAAACTAAACCTCAGGGACTACTGGCAGAGCAAGTGGGATACACACACACAAAACAAACTACATGTTATCAAGCCACACCTTGGCCATTGGCCACCAGTATCAAAATCACGTCTAACAGAGGTAAAACTAACAAGACTCAGGATAGGGCACACATACACGACACACACACATCTTTTATCCGGTGGTGATCCACCATTGTGTGATAAATGTGGTGAGGCTTTAACAGTTCTTCACGTTTTAATCCAATGTAAACAGTTAGACACTCTAAGAAGACAACACTTCCCATTACCCTACCGACAACATATACCTTTACACCCTGCAATGTTTGTCGGTAGGGAACCACTTTTCACCCATAAATCATTGTTAGCTTTTTTAAGAGATGTTAATTTTTACCATGTATTATACCCAGGCATTGCGTAGCGTGACCTCTCAAGAGAGGTCGCTGCTGCTTTGATTACATTTAAAAGCACTTGCCTCGCAGCCCTTGGACACAAGGGCACTGATGAGGCAAGTGTGCTAGTGCCAAACATTTTTATGTTTTTATTATCAAAATCTTTGTCACCCTTTTTAATATGCATATCACGCCACTGTCATGTCTTTAATACTTATGTTTTTACCCGCATTATCGCGAGGAATTTTAAGGCCCCTATACAACCACGCAACATATCATTGTCCGCATCTCTATACTCTTTGAAATGGCGCTCTTTGGCCATCAATTGGCCCTTGCGCCATAAAACACCACACATCATCATCATCTGATTCCTTCCTTTGGCTGCTTTGCATTGAGAGCGTCAAACAAGTCATTCACCTCTTTAGTGAAAACTGCAGTGCCTTCACTGTTCTCTACTCCACCCCGCAGGAGCGCCTGTGAAAGCAGGCGTTTGGTGTGTAGCGACACCACGGACCCAAGCTAACAAGGGAGTTTTGACTCCCTCCACGCCTAGCCATGCGTGGCTTTGCTGTGTCCGGGGAAAAGGGGATCCTGGGGGTTGAGCCGACGTTGGGTGATTGGACCTTTAAGGCCCCCCGGCAGAGGCAACACACCCCTTTGGCCCCGGCTTCACGTAGACGGCACCCCTTGGCTGACCCACACAGGCGAAATCGGCAGTCGCCTTTTCCTTTCTCTCTCTCCCTACGTCTTCGTCTTTATCTCTCACTTTTCTGTCCTGTCCTCTAGTTAGTCTCTTCCGTTTACTTCCAAACTTCCTGGCAAATAGGGTTAAGCCTGTGCAAATAACCCACCTTGGCCTAGGCACATTGGGTTATAGTGGCGTTGTACGGCTGGCGTCTGCAGGTTTCAGCACCCGCAAACTTGTAGCGTCCCCTCGTTGGGCTCCATGGTGGGTGGCCGCCAACGCTGCTGAACAAAAATAAGACAGGCATGCGAGGGGCATTCCCCTTATTGTCTGATCGTACCGGCCTATAGCGGGTACGCACCGATGATATAAATTTTTTCAACCAGCCAAAAGAAACGTTTCCCAACTTCCATGTCATTCACTGCGAGAAATCTGGAAAGCAAGCCAGGACCGTATCTCCATTCGTAGTTGCCAGGTGTCTTATTGAAACTCTTGGGGCTAGATACAACGTAACCAAAATGGCTAGTGGAGACCTTCTCCTCGAAATTCGTGACAAAGAACAATTTGTAAAGCTAGACAGCCTCTCAACATTTGGTGACGTACCGATAACCGTGACAACACACAGATCTATGAACATGTAGGCTTATGCCACAGGAGCGAAAGAGAGACACGCCTGAACGATAACTGATGCCAGCCCGGAACGTGAGCCGTGGCTTCACGTGCCACGGCCTAGCGCCTTCTTTATTTTCTTCTGTCGCCATCGCACGCTTTCCGGTTTGTGCGCCGCCCGAACGAGGGCGCTACAGGGCCCCCCGTGTAGACTGGAAGTCGGAATGTTACATGCCGTTTGTGGTATTCCAACGGAAGATCAGTCGTAGATGAGAGGCTTTCTAGGGCGGTCTCCAGGTACGCCGGCTTGAGTCGGTCCAGGCTGACTGTCTCTTCACGGCCGTTCTGAAGTAGAGTGGCAGTTCTGGGGGTGCGGTGAAGGACGGGGAATGATCCGACGTAGGCTGGTGTCAAGGGTGGTCTGACCGCGTCGTGGCGCACGATAACATGTGTTGCAGTGGCCAGATCAGGGTGGGCGAATATGGTCTTGTGTTCGGAAGGTCTGGGTGGAGTGGGCCGGAGGTCTTGAACGCAGTCGAGGAGGCGTTGTAGGAATTGCTGTGGCTGGTCTGGTAGCTTCGTTGACGTGAAGAAGTCTCCCGGAAGCCGTAGAGAAGTGCCATACACCAGCTTTGCTGTTGAGCACTGCAGGTCTGCCCGGATGACAGCTCGTAAACCTAAGAGCACCAGTGGCAAGGCATCAACCCAGGTGGCTCTATTGAGGCGGGTAGTCAAGGCGGTCTTCAGTTGTCGGTGAAGGCGTTCCACCATGCCGTTGGCACAGGGATGATAAGCCGTGGTACGGCAATGTCTGGCTCTGAGGATGCGATTAAGGCAAGTAAACAGCGAGGACTCAAACTGACGTCCACGGTCTGTTGTCACGGTGCCAGGACAGCCAGAGCGGGATACCCACGTAGAAATGAAAATGCGGGCGACTGTCTCGGCTGTGATATCTTGAATTGGAACAGCCTCTGGCCAGCGTGTGAAGCGATCGACCATGGTCAATATATAACGGTACCCCTGAGACACTGGTAGAGGGCCCACAATGTCTAGATGAACATGGTCGAAACGACGGCCGGGTGGAAGGAAAGGTTGGGGCGGCGTCTTAGTATGACGGGAGACCTTTGTCATCTGGCAGGGCAGGCACATGCGCGTCCAAGCGCGCACATCACCTTTAATTCCGGGCCAGACATAGCGCTGGGTGAGAAGACGTTGAGTAGGCCGAATGCCAGGGTGACAGATGTCGTGTAAGGAGTGGAAAACGGTGCGTCGTAATGAAGCGGGAACGAAAGGGCGGGGTAGGTCAGCTGAAACATCGCACCACAAGCGCTCAGATGATAATGGATGAGGCACCAGGCGTAGTCGGAGAGAACGAGGGTTCTCCCGAAAAGCGGCAAGCTCTCTATCATCCTGCTGTGCCGAGGAGAATGAGGCCCAGTCGATGGTTGGCGGTGGAGAGTCAAGCGCGGCTATACGAGAAAGGGCATCTGCGGCGGTGTTGTCAGCTCCTTTCACGTGGCGGATGTCAGTCGTGAACTCCGATATATAAGCCAGATGGTGGAGTTCACGGGGCACGTACTTGGATGAGTTAGTGCGGAAAACATACGCCAGTGGCTTATGGTCAGTCAGCACGTAAAACGAGCATCCTTCCAGGAAATGCCGAAAGTGTTGTATTGCAGAGTAGATGGCTAG
Organism: Rhipicephalus microplus; assembly: GCF_043290135.1. Taxonomy (NCBI): domain Eukaryota; kingdom Metazoa; phylum Arthropoda; class Arachnida; order Ixodida; family Ixodidae; genus Rhipicephalus; species Rhipicephalus microplus. The sequence continues at coordinate 142,937,827 of NC_134702.1, forward strand.
TAATTCCCGGCCAAAGACGCTGTAGCGGGTCTCAGCAGGAAGTAGCTTCCGAGAGTAAAACGACAAGGGTCTCCACTCGGAGTTAATGCACTGCTGTAAGACGGCTCCGACGGCCACGCTGGATGCGTCCACGATCAACCGAGTAGGGGCGTTGCTGCGTGGATGAATGAGAAGCACGGCGTTAGCGACCGCTTGCTTAGCAGCAGCAAAGGCGGCCTGGGCCTCTGACGACCAAGGAATGGCGGAGGACGGGCCGGCGGTCGACCGAAGGAGGTCGGTGAGCGGTCGTAGCAGTTCGGCACAGTATGATATGAAGCGCCTGGAAAAATTCACAAGCCCCAGGAATTGGCGTAATTGGCGCAGTGTTGTAGGCTGAGGATAATCCTGAATTGCTTTAACGTGGGACCGGAGAGGGCGTATTCCTTTGGATGATATGTGATGGCCCAAGAACTAGAGCTCAGATGCGCCGAAAGTACACTTAGAGGCGTTCACAACGAGGCTGTACTGCTGAAGACGTTGGAACAGAGCACGTAGATGGTGCTCATGATCTTCAGGTGTGCGGCTGGCGATGAGGACATCGTCAAGGTACGCAAACACAGTAGGAAAACCCCGTGTGACCTCAGAAATGAACCGCTGGAAAGTTTGAGCCGAATCGCGGAGTCCAAAAGGCATCCGCAGGTATTCAAACAACCCAAAGGGCGTCGTGGTGGCGGTCTTAGGTATGTCGGCGGGCTCGACAGGAATCTGGTGGTACGCCTTAACAAGGTCCACTTTGCTGAAAATTGTGCAGCCGTCGAGGCGCAATGTAAAATACTGGATGTGAGGTAGAGGATAGCTGTCGTGGACAGTCTTGGCGTTCAACGCTCGATAGTCCCCACAAGGACGCCAGTCACCAGGATCATGCTTTGGCGCCAAATGCAGCGGGGAAGCCCAAGCGCTTGACGACGGGCGGATAATGCTGAGCTGCAGCATGTGGTCAAACTCCCGTTTAGCAATAGCTAGGCGGTCTCCGAACAGGCGGCGTGGTCGAGCGGCTGCCGGTGGACCCCGGGTGACGATGTGGTGTGTCACCGTATGTTTAGGCGGCTGAGTGAGGTTGCACGGTTTAGTTAACTCAGGAAACTCGCCAAGATTTTTTCGAACGGTGAGGAAGGTATCAGCAAGCGGATGGCCATTGGAGCGATGTCAGACAGGAGTCCCGAGATGGAGAGACGAGTCTTACCATCTATGAGGCGGCGCCGCCGCACGCTGACGTCCAAATCGAAGTATGAGAGAAAGTCCGAGCCGATGATCGGTTGAACCTTGTCTACGATGACGAAAACCCACCGGAAAATGCAGCGAAGGCCGAAGTCGAGGGTGAGAGATCGGAGCCCATACGTTGCTATAGACGAGGCGTTGGCAGCACAAAGCACTTGCTCCTGTGACTTTGAACGATCAGCCTTAGTCGGGGGCACAACGCTAATTTCCGCGCCCGTATCTATAAGGAACCTGGCGCCCGATAGCTGGTCCGTGACCATGAAAAGGCGGCATGGACGAGAAGGGAGATCACACGCCGCCGTCAGTGATCCCGGCAGGTGTTTCCCTGCCACGAACATCGGGGTGTACACTTCGTGGCTCGGTGTCGGAAACGCCGGTGGTAGCAGCAGAGGGGTGGAGGGCAGGGACTCCGAGCATCTCGTGTGCGTGGAAGAGCTCGACGACCGGAACGAAGCGAACGAGTCTCCTGCAGGGGGCTCCGGAGTGCGGCAATGGAGGCGGCGAGTTCGTCGATGCGGGCCTGAAGGCGCGAAATCGCTGTGTCTGCTGGTGGTAAGGCAGCGTTGACAGATGGGGAGGTCGCTTCATGAACCTGATCGGCGAGCTCCGCCAGGTGGTCGAGATTGACGTCGCCGGCCGCCGCGAGGATGAGGCGGATTGGCTGAGAAAGGCGTTGGAGGAAGAGCTCGCGAAGCAACGCTGAGTAGGCAGAGACACCGTGTTTCCCACGAAGCTGTCGCATTCGGCGCAGTAGTTGGGAGGGGTGCTTGTCGCCCAGGTCCCCCTCTGCAAGGAGCTGCTGTAGGCGGACGCGTTTCTAAGGCATGAATCGTTCCAGCACCTTGGTTTTAAGGTGCTGATATCGCGTGGTGTCCGAGGGGTTGGAGAGGACGTCGGAGAGCTCTCTGGCAACGTCAGGAGGAAGGACGGAGGCTACGAGGTAGTAGCGTGTCGTTTGTGAGGCGATGCGGTACAGGGAGAATTGTGCCTCGACCTGATGAAACCAAACTTGCGGGTCCTGTGGCCAGAAAGATGGGAGACGCAGTTGCACGGCCGAGACGTCCTGCGGACGTGAGGCTTGTTCGGTTGAGGGTGCATTCGAGTCAGTCATTGTCTTCGTCCGAGGTCACCACTTGTAGGCTTATGCCACAGGAGCGAAAGAGAGACACGCCTGAACGATAACCGATGCCAGCACAGAACGTGAGCCGCGGCATCACGTGCCACGGCCTAGCGCCTTCTTTATTTTCTTCTGTCGCCATCGCGCGCTCTCCAGTTTGTGCGCCGCCCGAACGAGGGCGCTACAAACATAACTCGCGGAGTGGTATCTGACGCAGACTTACTTGACCTCACCGAAACTGAACTTTTGGAGGGGTGATAGAGCCAAAACGTCACTAATGTACAGAGAATTATCATCAGAAGAGATAATAAGGAAATACCGACGAAACACTTAATACTCACGTTTGCATCCAGTAAACTACCAGATTCCATTCAAACAGGGTACACCAAGACATCTATCAGGCCGTATATACCAAACCCTCGTCGTTGCTTCCAATGCCAGAGGTATGGCCATGGCTCTAAAACCTGTCGTGGTCGCCAGACCTGTGCACACTGTGGAGTCCTAGGCCACGTGTCTGAGAACTGCAAACAACCGCCACACTGTGCAAACTGCGAAGGAAACCATGCCGCATATTCACGCTCCTGCACATATTGGAAAAAAGAAAAAGAAATAATTACAATAAAGGTAAAGGAGAACATAACATTTAAGGAAGCACGGCGAAGAGTCGCTCCATTCTATGGACCTACATACGCTGATGCGGCGCGTCAGGAAGAACCGCCGCACCAGCCTTCGCCACTCCTTCGGCCCGCGCATACCGAGCCGACGGTTGTGGCACCTGCCCCCAAGGCGGCTGTAGCCCAGGCTACACCGCCTACTCCCAAACAGAGACCGGAGAATCCAGAGTCCTCGGGTCTCAAGGCCTCCCCTCACCAGGCGAGGCCCGTAATCCGAACTAACAGCCCGCATGTGCGGGCTTCCAGTGCCTCCGAGGAGGCAATGGATACGTCGGCGCCCTTGGTGCCGAAAGAACGGCGTGGCTCCTTGGAGCGCGCCAAAAAAACGAAAAAGCAAATAACAGGGCCCGGTGACGGCCCTGTTAAGTGAACTCAAATTCCTTGTCTAAACAGCCACTCGCTTTTCGTACACACAGCACTATCTTACATTCACCATGAACACTCAAATTATACAATGGAACGTCAGGGGCCTCCTCAGGAACCTTGACGACATCCAAGAACTCTTACATGAACACTCGCCAAAAGTGCTGTGTGTACAAGAAACACACCTTAATTCAAAACACACAAATTTTCTTCGTAACTACGTTATTTTTCGAAAGGACCGAGATGATGCCATGACATCATCCGGAGGTGTTGCCATCATAGTAAATCAAGGAATTGCATGCGCACACTTACAACTCCAAACATCCCTTGAGGCAGTGGCTGTTCGAGCGGTTCTTTTTGATAAACTGATCACAATCTGCAGTATTTACATTCCTCCTAGCTATCAGCTGCAAATACGTGATTTACACTCTTTAATTGATGAACTTCCGGAGCCTTATGTTCTCCTTGAAGACTTAAATGTGCATAGCAGGCTATGGGGTGACTCTCGGTATGACACGCGAGGTCGACAGATTGAACAGTTCCTTCTCTCGTCGAGCGCGTGTCTCCTAAATCGAAAAGAACCAACCTATTATAATCTCGCTTATAACACCTACTCCTCCATAGACCTAAGCATAGTATCTCCATCTCTTGTGCCTCTACTCTAGTGGAAAGTCGTCGGTAATCTGTACGGAAGTGACCACTTCTCCGTAGTTTTGAGCACAACTACAGTAACTGAGGGTCCTCCACGTGTTCTCGAGTGGCTCATAAACAGAGCCGACTGGGAACAGTTTTATACCATCGCTCGTCTAGATTGGAATGACATATGTACTTTGAACATTGATGTTGCTGTCAACTACTTCACGGCGTTTTTGATTGATGCTGCAACAAAATGCATCCCACAAACAAATGCACACTCTGGAAAACGGCGTGTGCCATGGTGGAAACCTGAATGTCAAAACACGTGCAAACAGCAAGACAGAGCTTGGAGGTTGCTTCGGAAGTCACCGACAGCCGAAAATCTTGACACCTTCAAGAAAATAAAGTCTCAGGGCAGGAGAACGCGTCGGCAGGCCAGAAGAGAAAGCTGGCAGAAGTTTTTGTCAGGGATCAATTCATACACACAGGAGGCTAAAGATTCGAACATGGTCGGTAGGATAGCAGGAAAACAAGTACACACACTTCCACTCGTAAACACTCAGGCTGATACCTTGGAAGATCAGGCAAACTTCCTTGGTGCACACTTCGAACAGATGTCCAGCTCTTCCCACAATACTGACACTTTCCAAAAATACAGAACAAGAATAGAAAAGCAGAAACTCGAACACAATGCACTAGATACGAGGCATATAACGAAGCTTTCAGTCTAGCTGAGCTGCGAACGTCTTTAAACTCCTGCAGTACTTCTGGCCCAGGTTCTGACCGTGTGGTGTATAAAATGTTAAAAAACCTACCAATCGAAACACGAAAAACCTTGCTTTGTTTATACAATGCTATGTGGCTTTCTGGCACTATCCCTACCTCCTGGAAAGAGGCTATTATTATTCCCATTATGAAAGAGGGCAAGGAACCTTCTTTAGCTTCGAGTTATAAGCCCAATGCACTTACAAGCTGCTTGTGCAAAGTCTTCGAAAAAATGATAAACTGCCGACTTGTACATTTCCTTGAAACAAACAATTTGCTCGACCCATTTCAATGCGGGTTTGAGAGAGTAGATCCACCACAGACCACCTTGTTCGTATCAAGGCACAGATCAGAGACGCCTTCGTCCATAAACAATATATTCTCTCTGTGTTCCTCGATATCAAAAAGGCTTATGATACAACCTGGCGTTTTGGAATTCTAAGAGACCTGTCCCACCTTGGCGTGCGCGGAAGAATGTTTCACATAATGGAAAGTTACCTGTCAATCAGGACATTCCGTGTCCGAGCGGGCACGGTTCTTTTCCAAACATTTGTCCAGGAAACAGGCGTGCCACAAGGTGGTGTACTTAGCTGCACACTTTTTCTCATCAAAATGATTTCCTTGCGCTTGTCCATCCCTCGCAATATGTTTTATTGTACATATGTCGATGACGTCCAGCTTGGCTTTAGATCTTCCAATCTGGCAATGTGTGAGCGGCAGGTTCAGTTAAGTTTAAACAAGGTCTCCAAATGGGCAGAGGAAAACGGATTCCGACTGAACCCACAAAAAAGCACGTGTGTCTTGTTCTCCCGAAATAGAGGCATGCACTCAGAACCCGACATTGAACTGAACGATCAACGTCTGTCTGTTAATACAAAGCGTAAATTCTTAGAATTAATCTTGTACAACAAGTTGACTTTCGTATCACACGTCAAGTATTTAAAAACAAAATGTTTAAAAGCCATGAATGTTATAAAAGTGTTGTCACGTACTATGTGGGGTAGTGACAGGCAATGCCTCATGAACCTGTATAGAAGCCTCATTTGCACCTGCTTAGATTATGGGGCCGTTGTTTATTCAGTCTGCGACTCAAAGTGCTTTGAGGATGCTGGATCCTGTGCACCATTTGGGCATCTGCCTTTCTACGGGTGCTTTCCGCACCAGCCCCGTAGAAAGCCTTTACGTTGAGTCAAATGAGTGATCGCTTTGTCTGCAAAGAACTTACATGTCCTTTGTATATTTCCTTAAGGTGAAAGCAGACAAGAAGTGCCCCTCATACTCTACTATTAATGATTTGTCGAGCTCCATTCTGTTTCAAAACAGGCCTTCGATGAGGCAGCCCTTCTCAGTTCGCCTGAAGGGTCTAGCTGAGGACACTGGAGTGTCACTTACCCACAGTTTAAAGGCTCCTGTAGCATACCCGCCACCATGACAGTGACAGACTATAGATTGCGATGTGTCTTTCTAAAAAGTTACTAAACATGCGCCTATTGCCCATATTCGAACATACTTCCTGGAATTTCAACACAAATACACACGTCCTGAGTTCTTCACAGATGCCTCCAAGACTAACCCCTCTGTGTCCTACGCTGCTGTCGGCCCATCCTTTTCGGATGCTGGCCCTCTACATCCATGCACATGTATCTTCACAGCGGAAGCTTACGCGATACTTGTGGCAGCTAAACACATCAAACAATTACAAATAAAAAAAGCAGTAATTTATACAGACTCTCTCAGTGTGGTAACGGGTCTGCACAGTCTTAAAAAACAAAAAAACCCGTTGCTTGTTTCACTTTACTCCATTTTGTGCACACTCTACACACTCAAACAACATGTTGTAGTGTGCTGGGTGCCAGGGCACCGTGAGATCCAAGACAACGTGAGGGCGGATCTGCTCGTTGCATTCGTCCACAAAAGCACTGCCCTTACACCAATATCAATCCCGACCCTTGATCTTAAGCCGTCTCTCAAACGAAACCTCAGGGACTACTGGCAGAGCAAGTGGGATACACACACACAAAACAAACTACACATTATTAAGCCACACCTTGGTCATTGTCTGCCCGTATCAAAATCGCGTCATACAGAGGTAATACTAATGAGACTCAGGATAGGACACACATACAGGACACACACTTATCTTTTGTACGGTGGCGATCCACCATTGTGTGACAGATGTGGTAAAGCATTAACAGTCCTTCACATGTAAATCCAGTGCAAACACTTAGAAACTCCAAGAAAACAACATTTTCCATTACCCTACCGACAACATATATCTTTACACCCTGCAATGTTCGTCGGTAGGGAACCACTTTTTAGTCATAAATCATTGTTAGCGTTTTTAAAAGAAATTCATAGTTTCATATCATATACCCGGGCATTCCGTAGCACGACTTCTTCAGAGAGGTTTTTTGCTGCGGTGGCTACACAAGAAAGCACTTGCTTCACGGCCGTTGAATGCAAGGGTATGAACGAGTGAGGTACTTGTGCTGATGCCATACATGTCCACCATCGTTTTTCATTATCACCAACTTTTGTCAACTATTCACACCACACACACCTTTCACCGCATGATCATGATTTTATTACTTGTATGGTTTTACCCGCCTTACCGCGAGGAATTTTATGGCCCTTATACAGCCGCTTATCACAATCATTGTCCATATTTTTAGTAAGATGAACTGGCGCTCTTTGGCCGTGAAATGATCCTTGCGCCACAAAACATCAAACATCATCATCTCTACTCCGGGTACCCCTTGTTCCTGTGAAACTCCAACCCTACTGCTGTTCCACAGTTGAGAAGCTGCAATAAGGGTACAGCAGTGAGAGACGTCAGCACTATTGCACTATGCGGTTTCCGCACGACAACAAATCCAACAAAAATGGTGTTAACTAATATTAGAAATGTTTTTTGAAATGTGTCATTTCAAACAATTGAAATGTGTCATTTCAATTGTGCTTTCTCACTTGTGCAGCAAGGCGTACATTCATCTTGCACATGCAGTATAAGTCACTGTGTGCTTTCGTCAATTTAGGCACCCACAGGAAGCTGCCGATTATCTTCGACTTTGTAGAGCAGGAGGTAGTGAATGTAGGCGACTTACCATTTTCCAGCCTAGAAAAACACCTACCAATGAATTGCCGAGCATGTATAAATTTTTCTTTTTTTTAGCTCACCTGTACAACGTTGTGCTTGTGGAGATGGTTGCTTATGCACTTAATCATGTGTGGCGCATCACACAAGAATTGCAGATGCTTTCCAGGAAGGTAGGGATGCTTCACTTTGTTAACCGCAGTTTTCGATCTTTCAGATATCCCGAACTGCGCCCACATGGCCTTGTTGCTCCCGGCACCATCACTGACAATTGCAATCACCACCACGTTTTCTTTGAAAACTTCAACGACAGTCTCAAGCACAAGTCTGGCAAGGACATCACCTGGTGCAGCTCCTTTTCTGGCGAATCTGGCAATTGGATGTACCCAGTTACTGAATAAAGAAATCCCAGCAGGGGCGCCTGCGCAAGCAGGCGTTTGGCCATAATATACAACATGGCTTTTATACACTGGAACTCCAGAAGACTCCTACATAACTTAAACGACAGAAAGAACATACTGGCCACTTTCTCACCAGTAGCGTTGTGTTTACAAGAAACTAATCTAGGTCCTAGACATAGAAACATCTTGAAAAACTACAGTGTATTTCCGCACGACCGAGAGCAGGTAAGTAGGCTCTCAGGTGGTGTTGCAATTATAGTCAAGAGCGGAGTACTAGCGCGAAAACACAAATTTACAACCAGAATAGAAGCCATGGCGGCCACCATACACACATTTAAATCGATTACATTGAGCAGCGCATACTTGGAGCCACACCTTAAGATATCCATTTCTGACTTAGAACACCCAAAAGAACAGCTGCCAGAGCCTTTTTGGTGGTTGGAAATTTCAATGCACTCTCCGTTTTTTTTGGGTAAGTGAGAAAACTGACACTAGAGGCCAAATCATAGAATTTTTTTTCATTTTGCAATAACTCATGCCTACTTAATACAGGAAAAGCAACCTACTGCTTTCCTAGCTGAAGAAAAATGAGCTGCATAGACTTATCATTTTGTTCTCCCTCTGTTTTTATCGATGTTAAGTGGGATGTACTGATTGACCCATATGGAAGCGACCATCTGACCATACTAATCAGCCAAACAACACCTTAAGTCATTAAACAAAAACCACGACGTTGGAAGCTACATTCAGTCGACTTGGCCCTATTACAAGAAAAGGCTTGCCTGGAAAAACTAGGGACAGAAGGCCTCAACATATATGATCAAAACGAATGTATTACAAACTGCATCGCAACAGCTTCCCGGCTATCTCTCAGACATCTGGACTCACAAAGGAAAATCACAAAACATGGTATACATGCGAATGAAGAGAAGCTAAAAAGGTAAATAAAGCCTGGGGGACCTTTCGCAGGTACCCAACACCGGCAAGCTTTGTAAGTTTTAAAAAAGCTAGAGCCAAGGCCAGATACATCCATCGCAATGCTGAAAAAGCATTGTGGCAAAAGTACATCTCTTTCATAAACAACACCACCACATCAGAGGAAATGTGGGAACGGGTCCGGAAGATAGACGGCAAGTTTTCTCCGTTCACTGTACCGTTTCTCACGCATCCTGGTGTACAGACAAGTATTGAAGAACAGGCAAATATTCTAGATGAATTCATCTGTGCCGTTTTCAGCTCGTCACATTATACACAATCATTTCTGAAACACAAACACGCAGACGAAAAACAAAAACTTCCAACAAGGGAAAAAACAAACGAACCATACAACTGCTTAATTATTGATCAAGGAATACGCACAGTATTGACAGCAGGCAAGAAAACTGCTCCGGGACCCGACGAGATGTACTACGAAATGGTAGCCCATCTCTCCGAACAGGCTGTAGAAATACTTTTAACATTCTTCAACCAAGTTTGGATTACCAGAAAATTACCTGAAGCCTGGAAGAAAGCCATCATCATCCCATTTTTTAAACCGGGAAAGCCACCAACAAGTGCTAGTAGCTACAGACCGATAGCTCTCACGAGCTGTCTCGCAAAGTGATTCGAAAGTGTTGTTCATATTGTTACGGGGAACAAAGTATACACGATGAATATACTGGCAAGCATATGCGTACAACGCTGCTGCAATCCGAGCACGTTCCCCTCAGCACTTCGTCGTCGTCATCCTTAGGCATCTACTTAGCCCGTGACATTTCCCGCCGGAGGCAGAAGCACCGTCCCGGTGCGATCGATTCTCGGGGCGTGAGTATTATGGTTTAAACCGCGAGACGTGCACTATATCGGTCGGAACTGAAGCTGGTACTGACGTGGTATGGAGTGGAGCTATCTCCCCCTTTTTACCAGTTGAACCTTTGAGGTAGTCGCCGTAGCCTGTTGGACCGGCGAAGCGGCGGCGGTGCCTCAGGTTGGCTAGAGGGCGGCGACCCCGCCGGCGTGGGGTCAGCCATGCCGGCTGGCATCGGCGAGGTTTCGTTAGCGGTGGTGGTGGATGTTGTAGCGCCTCCTGGCTGCGTCGTGTTCGAGTCCTTCGGAGTGCGCAGCCGCAGTTGGTTCACATGACGACGTTGCTCGCCGTCCGGCGTAGACACAGTCGCCATCCGAGCCCCTTGGGTACTGGTGACCACTCCCGGCAACCATTTTGGCCGGCTGTGGAAACTTCTCAGCCACACCGGCTGTCCTGCACAGAACGGCATGGTGGAGGAGCGCTCTTCAAGACGCGGTTCCCCGCCTGCACTCGGGAGGCAACAGTCTAGCCTGGTTCGTAGCTGATAACCCAGCAGTAGTTCGGACGGAGACTTCCCAGCCTTTACCGGTGTCCGTTGGTATCGGCATAAAAACTGACTGAGACGTTTAATGAATGTGCCACCCCCTTGGCTTCTTCGAAGGCCTTCCTTGATCATGCGAACCGCGCGTTCCGCCAGGCCATTTGACTGTGGGTAGTAAGGCGCCGTCGTCACGTGGTTAATCCCGTTCATTCTTACGAACTTCTGAAACTCTGCTGAGACGAACTGTGGCCCATTATCTGAACACAAGTATATGTGGCAGTCCGAACCTGGCAAATATGGGCCTCAATGCTTCCACGGTGGCTTCTGATGTCGTACTCCGCCTCGATATGGCCTCCAGCCACTTTGTTTCAGCATCTACGACCACCAGTAGCATGTGTCCTTCGACGGGGCCTGCGTAGTCGATGTGCACTCGAGACCATTTCCAGCCCGTTTCTGGCCATGGCGCCGGAACCTGCGCAGGAGGCATTGCACTGGTTTGAGCACATCTCTCACATTCGCGTACCCTCCTTTCGATGTCGGCATCCAGCCCTGGATACCAAAAAATGGTTTGAGCAAGGTTTTTCATTGCCGCCATCCCTGGATGTGTTTCATGTAGGAGCCTCAAAAGACTCCCAGCAGCCGCTGATGGCACTACTATTCTATGTCCCCAATAAATGAGGTCCTGATTCAACGCCAGCTCATCCTTTTTCTGGAAGAACGGCCGGAATTGCTCCTCGGACTCTGTCAGGTACTGTGGCCAGCCCTGCAGGATCCACTTTCGCACCTGCTGTAACATAGCATCACGGATGGTTAGAACCGCCAACTCTTTGGCACTGATGGCTGCCGCGTTCACAGCTTCAGCGTATAATACATACTCGGGAGCGTCGTCTTCTACTTTATCGGGCTGCCCCCGAGGAATAGGGAGTCGGCTGAAGGCATCTGCGTTTACGTTTTCAGATCCTTTACGATAGGTTTGCCTGTATCAATATCCACCCAACAGCAGGGCCCAACGCTGAGTGAGGTTGCACGGTTTAGTTAACTCAGGAAACTCGCCAAGATTTTTTCGAACGGTGAGGAAGGTATCAGCAAGCGGATGGCCATTGGAGCGATGTCAGACAGGAGTCCCGAGATGGAGAGACGAGTCTTACCATCTATGAGGCGGCGCCGCCGCACGCTGACGTCCAAATCGAAGTATGAGAGAAAGTCCGAGCCGATGATCGGTTGAACCTTGTCTACGATGACGAAAACCCACCGGAAAATGCAGCGAAGGCCGAAGTCGAGGGTGAGAGATCGGAGCCCATACGTTGCTATAGACGAGGCGTTGGCAGCACAAAGCACTTGCTCCTGTGACTTTGAACGATCAGCCTTAGTCGGGGGCACAACGCTAATTTCCGCGCCCGTATCTATAAGGAACCTGGCGCCCGATAGCTGGTCCGTGACCATGAAAAGGCGGCATGGACGAGAAGGGAGATCACACGCCGCCGTCAGTGATCCCGGCAGGTGTTTCCCTGCCACGAACATCGGGGTGTACACTTCGTGGCTCGGTGTCGGAAACGCCGGTGGTAGCAGCAGAGGGGTGGAGGGCAGGGACTCCGAGCATCTCGTGTGCGTGGAAGAGCTCGACGACCGGAACGAAGCGAACGAGTCTCCTGCAGGGGGCTCCGGAGTGCGGCAATGGAGGCGGCGAGTTCGTCGATGCGGGCCTGAAGGCGCGAAATCGCTGTGTCTGCTGGTGGTAAGGCAGCGTTGACAGATGGGGAGGTCGCTTCATGAACCTGATCGGCGAGCTCCGCCAGGTGGTCGAGATTGACGTCGCCGGCCGCCGCGAGGATGAGGCGGATTGGCTGAGAAAGGCGTTGGAGGAAGAGCTCGCGAAGCAACGCTGAGTAGGCAGAGACACCGTGTTTCCCACGAAGCTGTCGCATTCGGCGCAGTAGTTGGGAGGGGTGCTTGTCGCCCAGGTCCCCCTCTGCAAGGAGCTGCTGTAGGCGGACGCGTTCCTAAGGCATGAATCGTTCCAGCACCTTGGTTTTAAGGTGCTGATATCGCGTGGTGTCCGAGGGGTTGGAGAGGACGTCGGAGAGCTCTCTGGCAACGTCAGGAGGAAGGACGGAGGCTACGAGGTAGTAGCGTGTCGTTTGTGAGGCGATGCGGTACAGGGAGAATTGTGCCTCGACCTGATGAAACCAAACTTGCGGGTCCTGTGGCCAGAAAGATGGGAGACGCAGTTGCACGGCCGAGACGTCCTGCGGACGTGAGGCTTGTTCGGTTGAGGGTGCATTCGAGTCAGTCATTGTCTTCGTCCGAGGTCACCACTTGTAGGCTTATGCCACAGGAGCGAAAGAGAGACACGCCTGAACGATAACCGATGCCAGCACAGAACGTGAGCCGTGGCATCACGTGCCACGGCCTAGCGCCTTCTTTATTTTCTTCTGTCGCCATCGCGCGCTCTCCAGTTTGTGCGCCGCCCGAACGAGGGCGCTACAAACATAACTCGCGGAGTGGTATCTGACGCAGACTTACTTGACCTCACCGAAACTGAACTTTTGTAGGGGTGATAGAGCCAAAACGTCACTAATGTACAGAGAATTATCATCAGAAGAGATAATAAGGAAATACCGACGAAACACTTAATACTCACGTTTGCATCCAGTAAACTACCAGATTCCATTCAAACAGTGTACACCAAGACATCTATCAGGCCGTATATACCAAACCCTCGTCGTTGCTTCCAATGCCAGAGGTATGGCCATGGCTCTAAAACCTGTCGTGGTCGCCAGACCTGTGCACACTGTGGAGTCCTAGGCCACGTGTCTGAGAACTGCAAACAACCGCCACACTGTGCAAACTGCGAAGGAAACCATGCCGCATATTCACGCTCCTGCACATATTGGAAAAAAGAAAAAGAAATAATTACACTAAAGGTAAAGGAGAACATAACATTTAAGGAAGCACGGCGAAGAGTCGCTCCATTCTATGGACCTACATACGCTGATGCGGCGCGTCAGGAAGAACCGCCGCACCAGCCTTCGCCACTCCTTCGGCCCGCGCATACCGAGCCGACGGTTGTGGCACCTGCCCCCAAGGCGGCTGTAGCCCAGGCTACACCGCCTACTCCCAAACAGAGACCGGAGAATCCAGAGTCCTCGGGTCTCAAGGCCTCCCCTCACCAGGCGAGGCCCGTAATCCGAACTAACAGCCCGCATGTGCGGGCATCCAGTGCCTCCGAGGAGGCAATGGATACGTCGGCGCCCTTGGTGCCGAAAGAACGGCGTGGCTCCTTGGAGCGCGCCAAAAAAACGAAAAAGCAAATAACAGGGCCCGGTGACGGCCCTGTTAAGTGAACTCAAATTCCTTGTCTAAACAGCCACTCGCTTTTCGTACACACAGCACTATCTTACATTCACCATGAACACTCAAATTATACAATGGAACGTCAGGGGCCTCCTCAGGAACCTTGACGACATCCAAGAACTCTTACATGAACACTCGCCAAAAGTGCTGTGTGTACAAGAAACACACCTTAATTCAAAACACACAAATTTTCTTCGTAACTACGTTATTTTTCGAAAGGACCGAGATGATGCCATGACATCATCCGGAGGTGTTGCCATCATAGTAAATCAAGGAATTGCATGCGCACACTTACAACTCCAAACATCCCTTGAGGCAGTGGCTGTTCGAGCGGTTCTTTTTGATAAACTGATCACAATCTGCAGTATTTACATTCCTCCTAGCTATCAGCTGCAAATACGTGATTTACACTCTTTAATTGATGAACTTCCGGAGCCTTATGTTCTCCTTGAAGACTTAAATGTGCATAGCAGGCTATGGGGTGACTCTCGGTATGACACGCGAGGTCGACAGATTGAACAGTTCCTTCTCTCGTCGAGCGCGTGTCTCCTAAATCGAAAAGAACCAACCTATTATAATCTCGCTTATAACACCTACTCCTCCATAGACCTAAGCATAGTATCTCCATCTCTTGTGCCTCTACTCTAGTGGAAAGTCGTCGGTAATCTGTACGGAAGTGACCACTTCTCCGTAGTTTTGAGCACAACTACAGTAACTGAGGGTCCTCCACGTGTTCTCGAGTGGCTCATAAACAGAGCCGACTGGGAACAGTTTTATACCATCGCTCGTCTAGATTGGAATGACATATGTACTTTGAACATTGATGTTGCTGTCAACTACTTCACGGCGTTTTTGATTGATGCTGCAACAAAATGCATCCCACAAACAAATGCACACTCTGGAAAACGGCGTGTGCCATGGTGGAAACCTGAATGTCAAAACACGTGCAAACAGCAAGACAGAGCTTGGAGGTTGCTTCGGAAGTCACCGACAGCCGAAAATCTTGACACCTTCAAGAAAATAAAGTCTCAGGGCAGGAGAACGCGTCGGCAGGCCAGAAGAGAAAGCTGGCAGAAGTTTTTGTCAGGGATCAATTCATACACACAGGAGGCTAAAGATTCGAACATGGTCGGTAGGATAGCAGGAAAACAAGTACACACACTTCCACTCGTAAACACTCAGGCTGATACCTTGGAAGATCAGGCAAACTTCCTTGGTGCACACTTCGAACAAATGTCCAGCTCTTCCCACAATACTGACACTTTCCAAAAATACAGAACAAGAATAGAAAAGCAGAAACTCGAACACAAATGCACTAGATACGAGGCATATAACGAAGCTTTCAGTCTAGCTGAGCTGCGAACGTCTTTAAACTCCTGCAGTACTTCTGGCCCAGGTTCTGACCGTGTGGTGTATGAAATGTTAAAAAACCTACCAATCGAAACACGAAAAACCTTGCTTTGTTTATACAATGCTATGTGGCTTTCTGGCACTATCCCTACCTCCTGGAAAGAGGCTATTATTATTCCCATTATGAAAGAGGGCAAGGAACCTTCTTTAGCTTCGAGTTATAAGCCCAATGCACTTACAAGCTGCTTGTGCAAAGTCTTCGAAAAAATGATAAACTGCCGACTTGTACATTTCCTTGAAACAAACAGTTTGCTCGACCCATTTCAATGCGGGTTTGAGAGAGTAGATCCACCACAGACCACCTTGTTCGTATCAAGGCACAGATCAGAGACGCCTTCGTCCATAAACAATATATTCTCTCTGTGTTCCTCGATATCAAAAAGGCTTATGATACAACCTGGCGTTTTGGAATTCTAAGAGACCTGTCCCACCTTGGCGTGCGCGGAAGAATGTTTCACATAATGGAAAGTTACCTGTCAATCAGGACATTCCGTGTCCGAGTGGGCACGGTTCTTTTCCAAACATTTGTCCAGGAAACAGGCGTGCCACAAGGTGGTGTACTTAGCTGCACACTTTTTCTCATCAAAATGATTTCCTTGCGCTTGTCCATCCCTCGCAATATGTTTTATTGTACATATGTCGATGACGTCCAGCTTGGCTTTACATCTTCCAATCTGGCAATGTGTGAGCGGCAGGTTCAGTTAAGTTTAAACAAGGTCTCCAAATGGGCAGAGGAAAACGGATTCCGACTGAACCCACAAAAAAGCACGTGTGTCTTGTTCTCCCGAAATAGAGGCATGCACTCAGAACCCGACATTGAACTGAACGATCAACGTCTGTCTGTTAATACAAAGCGTAAATTCTTAGAATTAATCTTGTACAACAAGTTGACTTTCGTATCACACGTCAAGTATTTAAAAACAAAATGTTTAAAAGCCATGAATGTTATAAAAGTGTTGTCACGTACTATGTGGGGTAGTGACAGGCAATGCCTCATGAACCTGTATAGAAGCCTCATTTGCACCTGCTTAGATTATGGGGCCGTTGTTTATTCAGTCTGCGACTCAAAGTGCTTTGAGGATGCTGGATCCTGTGCACCATTTGGGCATCTGCCTTTCTACGGGTGCTTTCCGCACCAGCCCCGTAGAAAGCCTTTACGTTGAGTCAAATGAGTGATCGCTTTGTCTGCAAAGAACTTACATGTCCTTTGTATATTTCCTTAAGGTGAAAGCAGACAAGAAGCGCCCCTCATACTCTACTATTAATGATTTGTCGAGCTCCATTCTGTTTCAAAACAGGCCTTCGATGAGGCAGCCCTTCTCAGTTCGCCTGAAGGGTCTAGCTGAGGACACTGGAGTGTCACTTACCCACAGTTTAAAGGCTCCTGTAGCATACCCGCCACCATGACAGTGACAGACTATAGATTGCGATGTGTCTTTCTAAAAAGTTACTAAACATGCGCCTATTGCCCATATTCGAACATACTTCCTGGAATTTCAACACAAATACACACGTCCTGAGTTCTTCACAGATGCCTCCAAGACTAACCCCTCTGTGTCCTACGCTGCTGTCGGCCCATCCTTTTCGGATGCTGGCCCTCTACATCCATGCACATGTATCTTCACAGCGGAAGCTTACGCGATACTTGTGGCAGCTAAACACATCAAACAATTACAAATAAAAAAAGCAGTAATTTATACAGACTCTCTCAGTGTGGTAACGGGTCTGCACAGTCTTAAAAAACAAAAAAACCCGTTGCTTGTTTCACTTTACTCCATTTTGTGCACACTCTACACACTCAAACAACATGTTGTAGTGTGCTGGGTGCCAGGGCACCGTGAGATCCAAGACAACGTGAGGGCGGATCAGCTCGTTGCATTCGTCCACAAAAGCACTGCCCTTACACCAATATCAATCCCGACCCTTGATCTTAAGCCGTCTCTCAAACGAAACCTCAGGGACTACTGGCAGAGCAAGTGGGATACACACACACAAAACAAACTACACATTATTAAGCCACACCTTGGTCATTGTCTGCCCGTATCAAAATCGCGTCATACAGAGGTAATACTAATGAGACTCAGGATAGGACACACATACAGGACACACACTTATCTTTTGTACGGTGGCGATCCACCATTGTGTGACAGATGTGGTAAAGCATTAACAGTCCTTCACATGTAAATCCAGTGCAAACACTTAGAAACTCCAAGAAAACAACATTTTCCATTACCCTACCGACAACATATATCTTTACACCCTGCAATGTTCGTCGGTAGGGAACCACTTTTTAGTCATAAATCATTGTTAGCGTTTTTAAAAGAAATTCATAGTTTCATATCATATACCCGGGCATTCCGTAGCACGACTTCTTCAGAGAGGTTTTTTGCTGCGGTGGCTACACAAGAAAGCACTTGCTTCACGGCCGTTGAATGCAAGGGTATGAACGAGTGAGGTACTTGTGCTGATGCCATACATGTCCACCATCGTTTTTCATTATCACCAACTTTTGTCAACTATTCACACCACACACACCTTTCACCGCATGATCATGATTTTATTACTTGTATGGTTTTACCCGCCTTACCGCGAGGAATTTTATGGCCCTTATACAGCCGCTTATCACAATCATTGTCCATATTTTTAGTAAGATGAACTGGCGCTCTTTGGCCGTGAAATGATCCTTGCGCCACAAAACATCAAACATCATCATCTCTACTCCGGGTACCCCTTGTTCCTGTGAAACTCCAACCCTACTGCTGTTCCACAGTTGAGAAGCTGCAATAAGGGTACAGCAGTGAGAGACGTCAGCACTATTGCACTATGCGGTTTCCGCACGACAACAAATCCAACAAAAATGGTGTTAACTAATATTAGAAATGTTTTTTGAAATGTGTCATTTCAAACAATTGAAATGTGTCATTTCAATTGTGCTTTCTCACTTGTGCAGCAAGGCGTACATTCATCTTGCACATGCAGTATAAGTCACTGTGTGCTTTCGTCAATTTAGGCACCCACAGGAAGCTGCCGATTATCTTCGACTTTGTAGAGCAGGAGGTAGTGAATGTAGGCGACTTACCATTTTCCAGCCTAGAAAAACACCTACCAATGAATTGCCGAGCATGTATAAATTTTTCTTTTTTTTAGCTCACCTGTACAACGTTGTGCTTGTGGAGATGGTTGCTTATGCACTTAATCATGTGTGGCGCATCACACAAGAATTGCAGATGCTTTCCAGGAAGGTAGGGATGCTTCACTTTGTTAACCGCAGTTTTCGATCTTTCAGATATCCCGAACTGCGCCCACATGGCCTTGTTGCTCCCGGCACCATCACTGACAATTGCAATCACCACCACGTTTTCTTTGAAAACTTCAACGACAGTCTCAAGCACAAGTCTGGCAAGGACATCACCTGGTGCAGCTCCTTTTCTGGCGAATCTGGCAATTGGATGTACCCAGTTACTGAATAAAGAAATCCCAGCAGGGGCGCCTGCGCAAGCAGGCGTTTGGCCATAATATACAACATGGCTTTTATACACTGGAACTCCAGAAGACTCCTACATAACTTAAACGACAGAAAGAACATACTGGCCACTTTCTCACCAGTAGCGTTGTGTTTACAAGAAACTAATCTAGGTCCTAGACATAGAAACATCTTGAAAAACTACAGTGTATTTCCGCACGACCGAGAGCAGGTAAGTAGGCTCTCAGGTGGTGTTGCAATTATAGTCAAGAGCGGAGTACTAGCGCGAAAACACAAATTTACAACCAGAATAGAAGCCATGGCGGCCACCATACACACATTTAAATCGATTACATTGAGCAGCGCATACTTGGAGCCACACCTTAAGATATCCATTTCTGACTTAGAACACCCAAAAGAACAGCTGCCAGAGCCTTTTTGGTGGTTGGAAATTTCAATGCACTCTCCGTTTTTTTTTGGGTAAGTGAGAAAACTGACACTAGAGGCCAAATCATAGAATTTTTTTTCATTTTGCAATAACTCATGCCTACTTAATACAGGAAAAGCAACCTACTGCTTTCCTAGCTGAAGAAAAATGAGCTGCATAGACTTATCATTTTGTTCTCCCTCTGTTTTTATCGATGTTAAGTGGGATGTACTGATTGACCCATATGGAAGCGACCATCTGACCATACTAATCAGCCAAACAACACCTTAAGTCATTAAACAAAAACCACGACGTTGGAAGCTACATTCAGTCGACTTGGCCCTATTACAAGAAAAGGCTTGCCTGGAAAAACTAGGGACAGAAGGCCTCAACATATATGATCAAAACGAATGTATTACAAACTGCATCGCAACAGCTTCCCGGCTATCTCTCAGACATCTGGACTCACAAAGGAAAATCACAAAACATGGTATACATGCGAATGAAGAGAAGCTAAAAAGGTAAATAAAGCCTGGGGGACCTTTCGCAGGTACCCAACACCGGCAAGCTTTGTAAGTTTTAAAAAAGCTAGAGCCAAGGCCAGATACATCCATCGCAATGCTGAAAAATCATTGTGGCAAAAGTACATCTCTTTCATAAACAACACCACCACATCAGAGGAAATGTGGGAACGGGTCCGGAAGATAGACGGCAAGTTTTCTCCGTTCACTGTACCGTTTCTCACGCATCCTGGTGTACAGACAAGTATTGAAGAACAGGCAAATATTCTAGATGAATTCATCTGTGCCGTTTTCAGCTCGTCACATTATACACAATCATTTCTGAAACACAAACACGCAGACGAAAAACAAAAACTTCCAACAAGGGAAAAAACAAACGAACCATACAACTGCTTAATTATTGATCAAGGAATACGCACAGTATTGACAGCAGGCAAGAAAACTGCTCCGGGACCCGACGAGATGTACTACGAAATGGTAGCCCATCTCTCCGAACAGGCTGTAGAAATACTTTTAACATTCTTCAACCAAGTTTGGATTACCAGAAAATTACCTGAAGCCTGGAAGAAAGCCATCATCATCCCATTTTTTAAACCGGGAAAGCCACCAACAAGTGCTAGTAGCTACAGACCGATAGCTCTCACGAGCTGTCTCGCAAAGTGATTCGAAAGTGTTGTTCATATTGTTACGGGGAACAAAGTATACACGATGAATATACTGGCAAGCATATGCGTACAACGCTGCTGCAATCCGAGCACGTTCCCCTCAGCACTTCGTCGTCGTCATCCTTAGGCATCTACTTAGCCCGTGACATTTCCCGCCGGAGGCAGAAGCACCGTCCCGGTGCGATCGATTCTCGGGGCGTGAGTATTATGGTTTAAACCGCGAGACGTGCACTATATCGGTCGGAACTGAAGCTGGTACTGACGTGGTATGGAGTGGAGCTATCTCCCCCTTTTTACCAGTTGAACCTTTGAGGTAGTCGCCGTAGCCTGTTGGACCGGCGAAGCGGCGGCGGTGCCTCAGGTTGGCTAGAGGGCGGCGACCCCGCCGGCGTGGGGTCAGCCATGCCGGCTGGCATCGGCGAGGTTTCGTTAGCGGTGGTGGTGGATGTTGTAGCGCCTCCTGGCTGCGTCGTGTTCGAGTCCTTCGGAGTGCGCAGCCGCAGTTGGTTCACATGACGACGTTGCTCGCCGTCCGGCGTAGACACAGTCGCCATCCGAGCCCCTTGGGTACTGGTGACCACTCCCGGCAACCATTTTGGCCGGCTGTGGAAACTTCTCAGCCACACCGGCTGTCCTGCACAGAACGGCATGGTGGAGGAGCGCTCTTCAAGACGCGGTTCCCCGCCTGCACTCGGGAGGCAACAGTCTAGCCTGGTTCGTAGCTGATAACCCAGCAGTAGTTCGGACGGAGACTTCCCAGCCTTTACCGGTGTCCGTTGGTATCGGCATAAAAACTGACTGAGACGTTTAATGAATGTGCCACCCCCTTGGCTTCTTCGAAGGCCTTCCTTGATCATGCGAACCGCGCGTTCCGCCAGGCCATTTGACTGTGGGTAGTAAGGCGCCGTCGTCACGTGGTTAATCCCGTTCATTCTTACGAACTTCTGAAACTCTGCTGAGACGAACTGTGGCCCATTATCTGAACACAAGTATATGTGGCAGTCCGAACCTGGCAAATATGGGCCTCAATGCTTCCACGGTGGCTTCTGATGTCGTACTCCGCCTCGATATGGCCTCCAGCCACTTTGTTTCAGCATCTACGACCACCAGTAGCATGTGTCCTTCGACGGGGCCTGCGTAGTCGATGTGCACTCGAGACCATTTCCAGCCCGTTTCTGGCCATGGCGCCGGAACCTGCGCAGGAGGCATTGCACTGGTTTGAGCACATCTCTCACATTCGCGTACCCTCCTTTCGATGTCGGCATCCAGCCCTGGATACCAAAAAATGGTTTGAGCAAGGTTTTTCATTGCCGCCATCCCTGGATGTGTTTCATGTAGGAGCCTCAAAAGACTCCCAGCAGCCGCTGATGGCACTACTATTCTATGTCCCCAATAAATGAGGTCCTGATTCAACGCCAGCTCATCCTTTTTCTGGAAGAACGGCCGGAATTGCTCCTCGGACTCTGTCAGGTACTGTGGCCAGCCCTGCAGGATCCACTTTCGCACCTGCTGTAACATAGCATCACGGATGGTTAGAACCGCCAACTCTTTGGCACTGATGGCTGCCGCGTTCACAGCTTCAGCGTATAATACATACTCGGGAGCGTCGTCTTCTACTTTATCGGGCTGCCCCCGAGGAATAGGGAGTCGGCTGAAGGCATCTGCGTTTACGTTTTCAGATCCTTTACGATAGGTTTGGCTGTATCAATATCCACCCAACAGCAGGGCCCAACGCTGAGTGAGGTTGCACGGTTTAGTTAACTCAGGAAACTCGCCAAGATTTTTTCGAACGGTGAGGAAGGTATCAGCAAGCGGATGGCCATTGGAGCGATGTCAGACAGGAGTCCCGAGATGGAGAGACGAGTCTTACCATCTATGAGGCGGCGCCGCCGCACGCTGACGTCCAAATCGAAGTATGAGAGAAAGTCCGAGCCGATGATCGGTTGAACCTTGTCTACGATGACGAAAACCCACCGGAAAATGCAGCGAAGGCCGAAGTCGAGGGTGAGAGATCGGAGCCCATACGTTGCTATAGACGAGGCGTTGGCAGCACAAAGCACTTGCTCCTGTGACTTTGAACGATCAGCCTTAGTCGGGGGCACAACGCTAATTTCCGCGCCCGTATCTATAAGGAACCTGGCGCCCGATAGCTGGTCCGTGACCATGAAAAGGCGGCATGGACGAGAAGGGAGATCACACGCCGCCGTCAGTGATCCCGGCAGGTGTTTCCCTGCCACGAACATCGGGGTGTACACTTCGTGGCTCGGTGTCGGAAACGCCGGTGGTAGCAGCAGAGGGGTGGAGGGCAGGGACTCCGAGCATCTCGTGTGCGTGGAAGAGCTCGACGACCGGAACGAAGCGAACGAGTCTCCTGCAGGGGGCTCCGGAGTGCGGCAATGGAGGCGGCGAGTTCGTCGATGCGGGCCTGAAGGCGCGAAATCGCTGTGTCTGCTGGTGGTAAGGCAGCGTTGACAGATGGGGAGGTCGCTTCATGAACCTGATCGGCGAGCTCCGCCAGGTGGTCGAGATTGACGTCGCCGGCCGCCGCGAGGATGAGGCGGATTGGCTGAGAAAGGCGTTGGAGGAAGAGCTCGCGAAGCAACGCTGAGTAGGCAGAGACACCGTGTTTCCCACGAAGCTGTCGCATTCGGCGCAGTAGTTGGGAGGGGTGCTTGTCGCCCAGGTCCCCCTCTGCAAGGAGCTGCTGTAGGCGGACGCGTTCCTAAGGCATGAATCGTTCCAGCACCTTGGTTTTAAGGTGCTGATATCGCGTGGTGTCCGAGGGGTTGGAGAGGACGTCGGAGAGCTCTCTGGCAACGTCAGGAGGAAGGACGGAGGCTACGAGGTAGTAGCGTGTCGTTTGTGAGGCGATGCGGTACAGGGAGAATTGTGCCTCGACCTGATGAAACCAAACTTGCGGGTCCTGTGGCCAGAAAGATGGGAGACGCAGTTGCACGGCCGAGACGTCCTGCGGACGTGAGGCTTGTTCGGTTGAGGGTGCATTCGAGTCAGTCATTGTCTTCGTCCGAGGTCACCACTTGTAGGCTTATGCCACAGGAGCGAAAGAGAGACACGCCTGAACGATAACCGATGCCAGCACAGAACGTGAGCCGTGGCATCACGTGCCACGGCCTAGCGCCTTCTTTATTTTCTTCTGTCGCCATCGCGCGCTCTCCAGTTTGTGCGCCGCCCGAACGAGGGCGCTACAAACATAACTCGCGGAGTGGTATCTGACGCAGACTTACTTGACCTCACCGAAACTGAACTTTTGGAGGGGTGATAGAGCCAAAACGTCACTAATGTACAGAGAATTATCATCAGAAGAGATAATAAGGAAATACCGACGAAACACTTAATACTCACGTTTGCATCCAGTAAACTACCAGATTCCATTCAAACAGGGTACACCAAGACATCTATCAGGCCGTATATACCAAACCCTCGTCGTTGCTTCCAATGCCAGAGGTATGGCCATGGCTCTAAAACCTGTCGTGGTCGCCAGACCTGTGCACACTGTGGAGTCCTAGGCCACGTGTCTGAGAACTGCAAACAACCGCCACACTGTGCAAACTGCGAAGGAAACCATGCCGCATATTCACGCTCCTGCACATATTGGAAAAAAGAAAAAGAAATAATTACAATAAAGGTAAAGGAGAACATAACATTTAAGGAAGCACGGCGAAGAGTCGCTCCATTCTATGGACCTACATACGCTGATGCGGCGCGTCAGGAAGAACCGCCGCACCAGCCTTCGCCACTCCTTCGGCCCGCGCATACCGAGCCGACGGTTGTGGCACCTGCCCCCAAGGCGGCTGTAGCCCAGGCTACACCGCCTACTCCCAAACAGAGACCGGAGAATCCAGAGTCCTCGGGTCTCAAGGCCTCCCCTCACCAGGCGAGGCCCGTAATCCGAACTAACAGCCCGCATGTGCGGGCATCCAGTGCCTCCGAGGAGGCAATGGATACGTCGGCGCCCTTGGTGCCGAAAGAACGGCGTGGCTCCTTGGAGCGCGCCAAAAAAACGAAAAAGCAAATAACAGGGCCCGGTGACGGCCCTGTTAAGTGAACTCAAATTCCTTGTCTAAACAGCCACTCGCTTTTCGTACACACAGCACTATCTTACATTCACCATGAACACTCAAATTATACAATGGAACGTCAGGGGCCTCCTCAGGAACCTTGACGACATCCAAGAACTCTTACATGAACACTCGCCAAAAGTGCTGTGTGTACAAGAAACACACCTTAATTCAAAACACACAAATTTTCTTCGTAAATACGTTATTTTTCGAAAGGACCGAGATGATGCCATGACATCATCCGGAGGTGTTGCCATCATAGTAAATCAAGGAATTGCATGCGCACACTTACAACTCCAAACATCCCTTGAGGCAGTGGCTGTTCGAGCGGTTCTTTTTGATAAACTGATCACAATCTGCAGTATTTACATTCCTCCTAGCTATCAGCTGCAAATACGTGATTTACACTCTTTAATTGATGAACTTCCGGAGCCTTATGTTCTCCTTGAAGACTTAAATGTGCATAGCAGGCTATGGGGTGACTCTCGGTATGACACGCGAGGTCGACAGATTGAACAGTTCCTTCTCTCGTCGAGCGCGTGTCTCCTAAATCGAAAAGAACCAACCTATTATAATCTCGCTTATAACACCTACTCCTCCATAGACCTAAGCATAGTATCTCCATCTCTTGTGCCTCTACTCTAGTGGAAAGTCGTCGGTAATCTGTACGGAAGTGACCACTTCTCCGTAGTTTTGAGCACAACTACAGTAACTGAGGGTCCTCCACGTGTTCTCGAGTGGCTCATAAACAGAGCCGACTGGGAACAGTTTTATACCATCGCTCGTCTAGATTGGAATGACATATGTACTTTGAACATTGATGTTGCTGTCAACTACTTCACGGCGTTTTTGATTGATGCTGCAACAAAATGCATCCCACAAACAAATGCACACTCTGGAAAACGGCGTGTGCCATGGTGGAAACCTGAATGTCAAAACACGTGCAAACAGCAAGACAGAGCTTGGAGGTTGCTTCGGAAGTCACCGACAGCCGAAAATCTTGACACCTTCAAGAAAATAAAGTCTCAGGGCAGGAGAACGCGTCGGCAGGCCAGAAGAGAAAGCTGGCAGAAGTTTTTGTCAGGGATCAATTCATACACACAGGAGGCTAAAGATTCGAACATGGTCGGTAGGATAGCAGGAAAACAAGTACACACACTTCCACTCGTAAACACTCAGGCTGATACCTTGGAAGATCAGGCAAACTTCCTTGGTGCACACTTCGAACAAATGTCCAGCTCTTCCCACAATACTGACACTTTCCAAAAATACAGAACAAGAATAGAAAAGCAGAAACTCGAACACAAATGCACTAGATACGAGGCATATAACGAAGCTTTCAGTCTAGCTGAGCTGCGAACGTCTTTAAACTCCTGCAGTACTTCTGGCCCAGGTTCTGACCGTGTGGTGTATGAAATGTTAAAAAACCTACCAATCGAAACACGAAAAACCTTGCTTTGTTTATACAATGCTATGTGGCTTTCTGGCACTATCCCTACCTCCTGGAAAGAGGCTATTATTATTCCCATTATGAAAGAGGGCAAGGAACCTTCTTTAGCTTCGAGTTATAAGCCCAATGCACTTACAAGCTGCTTGTGCAAAGTCTTCGAAAAAATGATAAACTGCCGACTTGTACATTTCCTTGAAACAAACAATTTGCTCGACCCATTTCAATGCGGGTTTGAGAGAGTAGATCCACCACAGACCACCTTGTTCGTATCAAGGCACAGATCAGAGACGCCTTCGTCCATAAACAATATATTCTCTCTGTGTTCCTCGATATCAAAAAGGCTTATGATACAACCTGGCGTTTTGGAATTCTAAGAGACCTGTCCCACCTTGGCGTGCGCGGAAGAATGTTTCACATAATGGAAAGTTACCTGTCAATCAGGACATTCCGTGTCCGAGTGGGCACGGTTCTTTTCCAAACATTTGTCCAGGAAACAGGCGTGCCACAAGGTGGTGTACTTAGCTGCACACTTTTTCTCATCAAAATGATTTCCTTGCGCTTGTCCATCCCTCGCAATATGTTTTATTGTACATATGTCGATGACGTCCAGCTTGGCTTTACATCTTCCAATCTGGCAATGTGTGAGCGGCAGGTTCAGTTAAGTTTAAACAAGGTCTCCAAATGGGCAGAGGAAAACGGATTCCGACTGAACCCACAAAAAAGCACGTGTGTCTTGTTCTCCCGAAATAGAGGCATGCACTCAGAACCCGACATTGAACTGAACGATCAACGTCTGTCTGTTAATACAAAGCGTAAATTCTTAGAATTAATCTTGTACAACAAGTTGACTTTCGTATCACACGTCAAGTATTTAAAAACAAAATGTTTAAAAGCCATGAATGTTATAAAAGTGTTGTCACGTACTATGTGGGGTAGTGACAGGCAATGCCTCATGAACCTGTATAGAAGCCTCATTTGCACCTGCTTAGATTATGGGGCCGTTGTTTATTCAGTCTGCGACTCAAAGTGCTTTGAGGATGCTGGATCCTGTGCACCATTTGGGCATCTGCCTTTCTACGGGTGCTTTCCGCACCAGCCCCGTAGAAAGCCTTTACGTTGAGTCAAATGAGTGATCGCTTTGTCTGCAAAGAACTTACATGTCCTTTGTATATTTCCTTAAGGTGAAAGCAGACAAGAAGCGCCCCTCATACTCTACTATTAATGATTTGTCGAGCTCCATTCTGTTTCAAAACAGGCCTTCGATGAGGCAGCCCTTCTCAGTTCGCCTGAAGGGTCTAGCTGAGGACACTGGAGTGTCACTTACCCACAGTTTAAAGGCTCCTGTAGCATAACCGCCACCATGACAGTGACAGACTATAGATTGCGATGTGTCTTTCTAAAAAGTTACTAAACATGCGCCTATTGCCCATATTCGAACATACTTCCTGGAATTTCAACACAAATACACACGTCCTGAGTTCTTCACAGATGCCTCCAAGACTAACCCCTCTGTGTCCTACGCTGCTGTCGGCCCATCCTTTTCGGATGCTGGCCCTCTACATCCATGCACATGTATCTTCACAGCGGAAGCTTACGCGATACTTGTGGCAGCTAAACACATCAAACAATTACAAATAAAAAAAGCAGTAATTTATACAGACTCTCTCAGTGTGGTAACGGGTCTGCACAGTCTTAAAAAACAAAAAAACCCGTTGCTTGTTTCACTTTACTCCATTTTGTGCACACTCTACACACTCAAACAACATGTTGTAGTGTGCTGGGTGCCAGGGCACCGTGAGATCCAAGACAACGTGAGGGCGGATCAGCTCGTTGCATTCGTCCACAAAAGCACTGCCCTTACACCAATATCAATCCCGACCCTTGATCTTAAGCCGTCTCTCAAACGAAACCTCAGGGACTACTGGCAGAGCAAGTGGGATACACACACACAAAACAAACTACACATTATTAAGCCACACCTTGGTCATTGTCTGCCCGTATCAAAATCGCGTCATACAGAGGTAATACTAATGAGACTCAGGATAGGACACACATACAGGACACACACTTATCTTTTGTACGGTGGCGATCCACCATTGTGTGACAGATGTGGTAAAGCATTAACAGTCCTTCACATGTAAATCCAGTGCAAACACTTAGAAACTCCAAGAAAACAACGTTTTCCATTACCCTACCGACAACATATATCTTTACACCCTGCAATGTTCGTCGGTAGGGAACCACTTTTTAGTCATAAATCATTGTTAGCGTTTTTAAAAGAAATTCATAGTTTCATATCATATACCCGGGCATTCCGTAGCACGACTTCTTCAGAGAGGTTTTTTGCTGCGGTGGCTACACAAGAAAGCACTTGCTTCACGGCCGTTGAATGCAAGGGTATGAACGAGTGAGGTACTTGTGCTGATGCCATACATGTCCACCATCGTTTTTCATTATCACCAACTTTTGTCAACTATTCACACCACACACACCTTTCACCGCATGATCATGATTTTATTACTTGTATGGTTTTACCCGCCTTACCGCGAGGAATTTTATGGCCCTTATACAGCCGCTTATCACAATCATTGTCCATATTTTTAGTAAGATGAACTGGCGCTCTTTGGCCGTGAAATGATCCTTGCGCCACAAAACATCAAACATCATCATCTCTACTCCGGGTACCCCTTGTTCCTGTGAAACTCCAACCCTACTGCTGTTCCACAGTTGAGAAGCTGCAATAAGGGTACAGCAGTGAGAGACGTCAGCACTATTGCACTATGCGGTTTCCGCACGACAACAAATCCAACAAAAATGGTGTTAACTAATATTAGAAATGTTTTTTGAAATGTGTCATTTCAAACAATTGAAATGTGTCATTTCAATTGTGCTTTCTCACTTGTGCAGCAAGGCGTACATTCATCTTGCACATGCAGTATAAGTCACTGTGTGCTTTCGTCAATTTAGGCACCCACAGGAAGCTGCCGATTATCTTCGACTTTGTAGAGCAGGAGGTAGTGAATGTAGGCGACTTACCATTTTCCAGCCTAGAAAAACACCTACCAATGAATTGCCGAGCATGTATAAATTTTTCTTTTTTTTAGCTCACCTGTACAACGTTGTGCTTGTGGAGATGGTTGCTTATGCACTTAATCATGTGTGGCGCATCACACAAGAATTGCAGATGCTTTCCAGGAAGGTAGGGATGCTTCACTTTGTTAACCGCAGTTTTCGATCTTTCAGATATCCCGAACTGCGCCCACATGGCCTTGTTGCTCCCGGCACCATCACTGACAATTGCAATCACCACCACGTTTTCTTTGAAAACTTCAACGACAGTCTCAAGCACAAGTCTGGCAAGGACATCACCTGGTGCAGCTCCTTTTCTGGCGAATCTGGCAATTGGATGTACCCAGTTACTGAATAAAGAAATCCCAGCAGGGGCGCCTGCGCAAGCAGGCGTTTGGCCATAATATACAACATGGCTTTTATACACTGGAACTCCAGAAGACTCCTACATAACTTAAACGACAGAAAGAACATACTGGCCACTTTCTCACCAGTAGCGTTGTGTTTACAAGAAACTAATCTAGGTCCTAGACATAGAAACATCTTGAAAAACTACAGTGTATTTCCGCACGACCGAGAGCAGGTAAGTAGGCTCTCAGGTGGTGTTGCAATTATAGTCAAGAGCGGAGTACTAGCGCGAAAACACAAATTTACAACCAGAATAGAAGCCATGGCGGCCACCATACACACATTTAAATCGATTACATTGAGCAGCGCATACTTGGAGCCACACCTTAAGATATCCATTTCTGACTTAGAACACCCAAAAGAACAGCTGCCAGAGCCTTTTTGGTGGTTGGAAATTTCAATGCACTCTCCGTTTTTTTTGGGTAAGTGAGAAAACTGACACTAGAGGCCAAATCATAGAATTTTTTTTCATTTTGCAATAACTCATGCCTACTTAATACAGGAAAAGCAACCTACTGCTTTCCTAGCTGAAGAAAAATGAGCTGCATAGACTTATCATTTTGTTCTCCCTCTGTTTTTATCGATGTTAAGTGGGATGTACTGATTGACCCATATGGAAGCGACCATCTGACCATACTAATCAGCCAAACAACACCTTAAGTCATTAAACAAAAACCACGACGTTGGAAGCTACATTCAGTCGACTTGGCCCTATTACAAGAAAAGGCTTGCCTGGAAAAACTAGGGACAGAAGGCCTCAACATATATGATCAAAACGAATGTATTACAAACTGCATCGCAACAGCTTCCCGGCTATCTCTCAGACATCTGGACTCACAAAGGAAAATCACAAAACATGGTATACATGCGAATGAAGAGAAGCTAAAAAGGTAAATAAAGCCTGGGGGACCTTTCGCAGGTACCCAACACCGGCAAGCTTTGTAAGTTTTAAAAAAGCTAGAGCCAAGGCCAGATACATCCATCGCAATGCTGAAAAAGCATTGTGGCAAAAGTACATCTCTTTCATAAACAACACCACCACATCAGAGGAAATGTGGGAACGGGTCCGGAAGATAGACGGCAAGTTTTCTCCGTTCACTGTACCGTTTCTCACGCATCCTGGTGTACAGACAAGTATTGAAGAACAGGCAAATATTCTAGATGAATTCATCTGTGCCGTTTTCAGCTCGTCACATTATACACAATCATTTCTGAAACACAAACACGCAGACGAAAAACAAAAACTTCCAACAAGGGAAAAAACAAACGAACCATACAACTGCTTAATTATTGATCAAGGAATACGCACAGTATTGACAGCAGGCAAGAAAACTGCTCCGGGACCCGACGAGATGTACTACGAAATGGTAGCCCATCTCTCCGAACAGGCTGTAGAAATACTTTTAACATTCTTCAACCAAGTTTGGATTACCAGAAAATTACCTGAAGCCTGGAAGAAAGCCATCATCATCCCATTTTTTAAACCGGGAAAGCCACCAACAAGTGCTAGTAGCTACAGACCGATAGCTCTCACGAGCTGTCTCGCAAAGTGATTCGAAAGTGTTGTTCATATTGTTACGGGGAACAAAGTATACACGATGAATATACTGGCAAGCATATGCGTACAACGCTGCTGCAATCCGAGCACGTTCCCCTCAGCACTTCGTCGTCGTCATCCTTAGGCATCTACTTAGCCCGTGACATTTCCCGCCGGAGGCAGAAGCACCGTCCCGGTGCGATCGATTCTCGGGGCGTGAGTATTATGGTTTAAACCGCGAGACGTGCACTATATCGGTCGGAACTGAAGCTGGTACTGACGTGGTATGGAGTGGAGCTATCTCCCCCTTTTTACCAGTTGAACCTTTGAGGTAGTCGCCGTAGCCTGTTGGACCGGCGAAGCGGCGGCGGTGCCTCAGGTTGGCTAGAGGGCGGCGACCCCGCCGGCGTGGGGTCAGCCATGCCGGCTGGCATCGGCGAGGTTTCGTTAGCGGTGGTGGTGGATGTTGTAGCGCCTCCTGGCTGCGTCGTGTTCGAGTCCTTCGGAGTGCGCAGCCGCAGTTGGTTCACATGACGACGTTGCTCGCCGTCCGGCGTAGACACAGTCGCCATCCGAGCCCCTTGGGTACTGGTGACCACTCCCGGCAACCATTTTGGCCGGCTGTGGAAACTTCTCAGCCACACCGGCTGTCCTGCACAGAACGGCATGGTGGAGGAGCGCTCTTCAAGACCCGGTTCCCCGCCTGCACTCGGGAGGCAACAGTCTAGCCTGGTTCGTAGCTGATAACCCAGCAGTAGTTCGGACGGAGACTTCCCAGCCTTTACCGGTGTCCGTTGGTATCGGCATAAAAACTGACTGAGACGTTTAATGAATGTGCCACCCCCTTGGCTTCTTCGAAGGCCTTCCTTGATCATGCGAACCGCGCGTTCCGCCAGGCCATTTGACTGTGGGTAGTAAGGCGCCGTCGTCACGTGGTTAATCCCGTTCATTCTTACGAACTTCTGAAACTCTGCTGAGACGAACTGTGGCCCATTATCTGAACACAAGTATATGTGGCAGTCCGAACCTGGCAAATATGGGCCTCAATGCTTCCACGGTGGCTTCTGATGTCGTACTCCGCCTCGATATGGCCTCCAGCCACTTTGTTTCAGCATCTACGACCACCAGTAGCATGTGTCCTTCGACGGGGCCTGCGTAGTCGATGTGCACTCGAGACCATTTCCAGCCCGTTTCTGGCCATGGCGCCGGAACCTGCGCAGGAGGCATTGCACTGGTTTGAGCACATCTCTCACATTCGCGTACCCTCCTTTCGATGTCGGCATCCAGCCCTGGATACCAAAAAATGGTTTGAGCAAGGTTTTTCATTGCCGCCATCCCTGGATGTGTTTCATGTAGGAGCCTCAAAAGACTCCCAGCAGCCGCTGATGGCACTACTATTCTATGTCCCCAATAAATGAGGTCCTGATTCAACGCCAGCTCATCCTTTTTCTGGAAGAACGGCCGGAATTGCTCCTCGGACTCTGTCAGGTACTGTGGCCAGCCCTGCAGGATCCACTTTCGCACCTGCTGTAACATAGCATCACGGATGGTTAGAACCGCCAACTCTTTGGCACTGATGGCTGCCGCGTTCACAGCTTCAGCGTATAATACATACTCGGGAGCGTCGTCTTCTACGTTATCGGGCTGCCCCCGAGGAATAGGGAGTCGGCTGAAGGCATCTGCGTTTACGTTTTCAGATCCTTTACGATAGGTTGGGCTGTATCAATATCCACCCAACAGCAGGGCCCAACGCTGAATGCGGGCAGCGGCCATCGGCGGAATTCTCTTGTCTGGACTGAACGGTCCGGTTAACTGTTTGTGGTCGGTTACTAGTTCGAAGTGGGTCCCATTCAGTTAGTCTCTGAACCTGGTCACGCCAAATACGAGTGCGAGGGCCTCCTTTTCCAACAGGGAATAATTTTCTCGGCTTTTGTTAGTGTTCGTGACCTGAATTCGATAGGGTAGTCAATTCCTCCGACTCGATGCGACAACACTGCTCCCAGGCCTACTGCTGATGCGTCGCACTCTAGGCGAATGGGCTTGCTTGGGTCAAAATGCACCAAAAGTTTTGCATTCTTCACGGCTTGTTTAGCTGCCTCGAAAGCAATCTGCTGTTGTCTGCCCCAGACCTATTTTACGCCCTTTGCCAACAATGCGTATAAGGGCGCTAGTAAGGTGGACACATTGGACAAAAACTTGCCGTAGTAATTTAACAGACCTAAAAAAGCTTTCAGTTCTCTTACCGAAGTGGGCTGGGGGGCGTCGAGCAGTGCCGTGATGTTGTCGCTTTTGGGGCGTAGGCCGTGTCTGTCGATACAGTGTTCGAGAAAGGTGACTTGCTCTTGCCTGAACTTGCATTTCTCCCGTCGTAGGCGCAGGCCGTGTTCCCTCAGGCACTGTAGCACTTGCTCCAGGATCCTGCAGTCGTTTGCCTTTTCCGATACAATTATGTCGTCCAGGTATACCTGCACGTCGGGGATCCCGCTGAGCACGGCCTCCATGCGCCGCTGGAAGATTGCTGGCGCTGACGACACTCCGAACGGCAGCCTGTTGAAACAATAGAGACCCTTGTGCGTGTTCAAAACAACTAGCCTCTTCGAGTCCTCGTCAAGGGGCAGCTGATTATAGGCGTTTCTCAAGTCCAATGTGCTAAAAGATTCTCCGCCGTTGAGGTTCGCAAAGATATGGTCAACCCGTGGCAGCGGATATTGCTCCATTATGGTAGCTGCGTTCACCGTAAGCCGGCAGTCGCCGCATAATCGCACCTGTCTATCCTTCTTGACTACGGGCACCACGGGTGTGGCCCATTCGGCCGATTTACCGGTGATAACGCCCCTTCGTTTACCAGTCGATCTAACTCTGCTGATACCATTTGTTTGAGCGCATACGGCACCGTCCGCGCCTTACAAAACCGGGGTCTTGCTCCTTCTTTGACGGTCAGGTGTACCGGTGGCCCTCGGAGCAAACCCAACCCCGGAGGAAAGACATCACTGTACTTTGATAGCATGGTTTCCACCATTCTGTCCGCATTTTCCGCCTGAACACACGCCACCTCGTTTCCAGTGAGTACCGGCACGCCTGCCGTATTGAAGCTGCGGATGGTGTCACGGCCGCAAAGCATCGGTCCCGGACAGTCGATGACGAAAAGTTCGGCCTGAATGGTCGCGTCACTCATGGTCGCATTGAGTTGCAATTTTCCGTTGATAGGAAGTGGTGCCTTGAAACACGACAGCTTCATTGTTGTGGCTTGCAAACGTGGCCATTCGCCTTGGTGTCGCTCGAACACTGACCGCGGAATAACACTCACAGGCGAACCCGTGTCTACCAACATCGTAGGCGGCACTCCGTTCCAACTTATCTGGCGCAAAATAGGCTTTACGTGCGCGCTGTCCATCACTTGATGCGCAGTCAGCGTGTATAAAGCTTCGCAGTCCTCCGAACTCTCTTGTGCGTCCTGCAAAAGGGCGTTCGCTTGTTGCCTCTGATTAGTGTCTTCGTCCGACGCTCTACACACTCGTGCCAAGTGGCTGCGTTTCCGGCATCGATGGCACACTGTTTGGAGATGACGACAATCATCCGCTTGGTGCGAGGATGCACCACAGCGGGTGCAAGGCCGATGCTCATCGCGAGGTAGCCCACTTGCTTTCTTCGACTTCGAACGTGAGAGGCCCGGCCGGACAAAATTCGTTGTGTCGGCTACCGGGGAGGGCAGTGGCTGCATGTGCTGCGCGTTTTCCGTGGCGGCCTCAGCAGCCATTACGAAGTCTTCTGCTTCCTTCAAAGTCAGGGAACCGCGGGTCAACAACAGACGTCTTACGTCGTCGTCTCGAACACCACATACAATGCGGTCCCGCAGCATGCGGTGCCACATGTCGCCGAAATTGCAGTCTTCGGCCATGCGGCGAAGGGCGGCTACAAAATCCCGCAATCGCTCACCTTCTGCCTGTGTGCGCGTGAAGAATCGGTAGCTGGCTGCTGTTTCGTTGACCTGAGGCTCGTAGTGGCTCTGCAGATGCTTGATGACATCGCTGTAGGTGAGGTCGTTCAGGCATTGGGGTGGCATCGTCCCTGAAGTACTTTGACGGCACCATTGGACAGAGCCGCCACCAGCAGGGCTCGTTGTTTTGCCTCGTCTGTGATTTCCTGTGCTTGAAAGTATGCTTCCAAGCGTACCTTGTAGGCGGACCAGCCTCCTTCTTCTTCCGTGAATGCAGGCGCCTGTCCCGGTGCCATCGCTGCCTGTTTCAGCAGCCGCACTTCAAAGCCTCCTCCCACCGCGCCGATTCGTGCCTCGTCGCCACTGTTACGTCGCGAGTGAACGGCTCAGTAACCAAGCAGGAACAAAAAAAGGTTCATTTGGCGTGTCTCGATTTTATGTGCTCGGCGATGGTGATGACGTCATGACATGATTGGCGACACGCTTGCATGACGTAGCAGTAAGCACTCTTTTGGTTAAGCTGCGAGGCACATAAATGATCCCGGGTGACTTGGCGGGTGATGTCAGCTCGGGCCAGGGCATCACGAGCATAAGCAGTCGATGAGAGGGTGTCAAATTGGAGCATGGTGTCCATGGGCAAAGGCGGGTCATAACCAAACAGTAGGTAAAAAGGGGAAAATCCAGCTGTATCATGACGTGAACTGCTGTATGCGAAGGTAACGAAAGGTAAGTGGATGTCCCAATCTTTGTGATCCTTGGAGACGTACATCGCTAACATATTCGTCAGGGTACGGTTGAGGCGTTCCGTAAGGCCATTGATTTGTGGGTGGTACGCTGCAGTGAACTTGTGGTGGGTAGAGCAGGATCGCAGCAGCTCGTGGACTACTTTAGATAGAAAACAGCAGCCGCAGTCAGTTATCAACTGACGAGGAGCACCATGACGCAGAATGAAGTCATGAAAAAGGAAATGGGCTACATCAGTAGTGCAGCTGGTGGGGAGGGCGCGGGTAACGGCATACCGCGTTGCGTAGTCGATAGTAATAGTAATCCACTTATTACCGGTGGCCGATACAGGAAAAGGTCCTAGAAGATGGAGGTCGACTCGGAAAAATGGCTCATCTGGTACTTCAATGGGCTGGAGGGTACCAGCAGGTCCCAGAGCAGGTGTCTTGCGGCACTGGCAGAGGTCGCATGCCGCAACGTACTGTCGCACAGAACGGTAGATGCCAGGCCGAAAGAATTGGCGGCGAACGCGGTCATACGTGTGTGACACCCCTAGGTGTCCAGCGGAGGGGGCGTCTCGAAGCTGGGCCAAAACGTCTGAGCGAAGACGCGCAAGAACGACGAGTAAAAGCTCAGCACCATCCGGGCGGGCGTTGTAGTGGTGCAAGATGTCGTTGTGAAGAACGAAAAGTTGTAAGGATAGGTCAGGGTGGGGAGAGTGCAGACCAATGATAATAGCACGCAGGCGCCTGCACAACAGGCGTTTGGTGTGTAGCAACACCACGGACCCGAGCTAACGGGGGAGTTTCTACTCCCTCCCACGCCTAGCCGTGCGTGGCTTTACCGTGTCCGGGGAAAAGGGGATCCTGCGGGTTGAGCCGACGCTAGGTGATTGGACCGTTAAGCCCCCCCCCCCCCCGGCAGAGGCAACACACCCCTTTGGCCCCGGCTTCACGTAGACGGCACCCTTGGGCCAACCCACGCAGGGGAAATCGGCAGTCGCCTTTTCCCATCTCTCTCTCTCTCCCTACATCTTCGTCTTTATCTCTTGCAATTTATCTGTCCTGTCTTCTAATCTCTTCCGCTGACTTCCAAACTTCCTGGGGGCTAGGATTAACCCTGTGCAAATAGCCTACCTTGGTCTAGGCGCATTGGGTTATAGTGGGGTTGTACGGCTGGCGTCTGCAGGTTTCAGCATCCGCAAACTTGTAGCGTCCCCCCGTTGGGCTCCGTGGTGGGTGGCCGCCATCGCTGCTGAACAAAAATAAGACAGGCATGCATAGAGCATTCCCCCTACTGTCTGATCGTACCGGCTTAAAGCGGGTACGCACCGATGATATAAACTTTTTTAACCAGCCAAAAGAAACATATCCTCACTTTAATGTTATCCACTGTGAAAAAAAAACTGAAAACCAAGCCAGGACCGTCTCTTCTTTCGTAGTTGCTAGATGCCTTACTGAAACTCTTGGCACAGGATACAAGGTAACCAAAATGGCTAGCGGAGACCTTCTCCTCGAAATCCGTGACAAAGAACAATTTCAAAAACTAGACCGTCTTTGAGATTTCGGTGGCATACCAATAACCATAACACCACATAGATCAATGAACACAACTCGCGGAGTGGTATCTGACATGGACTTGCTTGACTTGACTGAGACTGAAATTTTGGAGGTGTGGAAGAGCCAAAATGTCACTAATGTACAGAGAATCATCATCAGAAAAGATAATAAGGAAACACCGACAAAACACTTATTACTCACGTTTGCATCCAGTAAACTACCGGAATATATTCAAACAGGGTACACGAAGGCATCTATCAGGCCGTACATACCAAACCCTCGTCGTTGCTTCCAATGCCAGAGGTATGGCCATGGCTCTAAAACCTGTCGGGGTCGCCAAACTTGTGCACAATGTGGAGTCCTAGGCCACGTGTCTGAGAACTGCAAACAACCGCCACACTGAGTAAACTGCGAAGCAAACCATGCCGCACATTCACGCTCCTGCACATACCGGAAAAAAGAAAAAAAATTATTTCGTTAAAGGTGAAGGAGAACATTTCATTTAAGGAAGCACGGCGAAGAGTAGCACCATTCTATAGACCTACATACGCTGATGCGGCGCGTCAAGAGGCACCGCCGCACCAGCCCTCGCCACTCCTTCGGCCCGCGCATACCGAGCCGGTGGTTGTGGCACCTGCCCCCAAGGCGGCTGTAGCCCAGGCTACACCGCTTACTCCCAAACAGAGACCGGAGGCTCCAGAGTCCTCGGGTCTCAAGGCCTCACTTCGCCAGGCGAGACCCGAAATTCGAACTAACAGCCCGCACGTGCAGGCATTCAGTGCCTCCGAGGAGGCAATGGATACGTCGGTACCCTTGGTGCCGAAAGAGCGGCGTGGCTCCTTGGAGCGTGCCAAGAAAACAAAAAAGCAGATAACAGGGCCTGGTGACGACCCTGTTAAGGGAACTCAAACTCCCTGTCTAAACAGACACTCGCTTTTCGTACACACAGCACTATTTTACATTCATCATGAACACTCAAATTATACAATGGACCGTCAGGGGCCTTCTCAGAAACCTTAACGACATCCAAGAACTCTTACGCGAACACTCACCAAAAGTGCTGTGTGTACAAGAAACACACCTTAATTCAAAACACACAAATTTTCTTCGTAAATATGTTATTTTCCAAAAGGTCCGTGTTGATGCCATGACATCATCTGGAGGTGTTGCCATCATAGTGAATCAAAGAATTGCATGCACACACTTACAACTCCAAACATCCCTTGAGGCAGTGGCTGTTCGAGCGGTTCTTTTTGATAAACTGATCACGATCTGCACTATTTACATTCCTCCTAGCTATCAGCTGCAAAAACGTGATTTACACTCTTTAATTGATGAACTTACGGAACCTTATGTTCTCCTTGGAGACTTTAATGCGCATAGCAGGCTATGGGGTGACTCTCGGTATGACGCGCGAGGTCGACTGATTGAACAGTTCCTTCTATCGTCAAGCGCGTGTCTCCTAAATCGAAAAGAACCAACCTAATATAATCTCGACATTAACACCTACTCCTCCATAGACCTAAGCATAGTATCTCCATCTCTTGCGCCTTTACTACAGTGGAAAGTCGTCAGTAATCTGTATGGAAGTGACCACTTCCCCGTAGTTTTGAGCACAACTACAGTAACTGAGTGTCCACCACGTGCAACAAGCAGAAGAAATGCTGCGCGATGGGATAATTAGAGAGTCTCACAGTCCTTGGTCATCACCTGTCGTCCTCGTGAAGAAGCCAAATGGGACTTGGCGTTTCTGCGTTGATTTCCGCAGAGTCAATGAGGTCACTAAAAAAGATGTGCACCCCCTGCCACGAATTGATGACATTCTCGACGCGGTACATGGGTCAAAATACTTCACCACACTTGATCTAACATCAGGCTACTGGCAAGTGGGCATCAAGGAGTAAGATAAGCAAAAGACCGCATTTGCCTGTGGACCCGGCCTGTACGAGTTCAATGTTGTCCCTTTCGGCCTGTGGAACGCCCCTGCCACATTCCAGAGAATGATTAACAAAGTCCTCAGTGGTCTTCTCTGGAGAGTTTGTTTGGCCTACTTGGACGACATCGTTATTTTCTCGAAGACTATGGCAACTCATTTGCAAGATTTGGAAAGTGTGTTTTCGGCTTTGGACGTGGCAAACTTACGACTGAAGTCCGAGAAATGCAGCTTCGCTCGCCAGGAGATCAAATATCTTGGACACATTCTCACAGGTGAAAGCATTCGGCCGGACCCAGACAAAGTAGCAGCGATCGAAAAATTCCCAAAGCCACGAAACAAAAAAGGCGTACAGAGCTTTCTCGGAATCTGTAACTACTATCGGCGATTCATCAAAGATTTCTCTCGCATTTCTCGACCTCTGACCAACTTAACCAAAAAGGATGTTCCTTTCGTCTGGGATGCGGCATGCGAAGTGGCCATGCAAACCCTCAAAGAGAAGCTGATCACAGCCCCAATTCTGCGTCAGTTTGAGCCGGGAAAGCCGATAGAGGTGCACACTGATGCCTGTGATTACGGCATTGGCGCCGTGCTTGTACAGAAAATTGGAACTCAAGAGAGAGTCGTCGCCTATGCCAGCCGCCACCTTAACAAGGCTGAGATGAACTACAGTACCACTGAGAAAGAATGCCTCGCCGTTGTGTACGCCTGCGGACAGTTTCGGCCATACGTCTTTGGTTCTAAGTTCACGATCGTGACTGACCAAGCTAGCCTGGCTTGGCTAATGAAAGTCAAGAATCCGAACGGTCGTCTTATGCGATGGTCCCTGTTGCTTCAGGAATTCGACATAACGTTGCGACACCGCCCTGGCCTCAAGAATGGAAATGCCGACACGCTTTCCCGCCTTCCTCATGATCCCGCGCCTGTAAGCGAAGAAAACCCCTTACCGTTGCTGGTTCTGGATCAGGTGGATGTTGGAAAAAAGCAGAGGGCAGACCCATGGATGAAAGAAATTATGCAGCACCTCGAGCACCCGGATGCGCCCGTTGTCAGGAAAACTAAAAGAACGGCACGGAGCTTTCGGTTGATCGACGGTGTACTGTATCGAAGGGCGAAAGGGTTTCAGGAGGATCGTGCTGCGCTCGTTGTCCCCAAGTGCTTGAGATCTGAGATTTTAAGGTACTGCCATGACGCCACCACGGCAGGCCACTTAGGTGTCAAGCGCACATGGGAGAAAGTGCGTTGCCGATATTTCTGGCCGAAGATGTTCTCGTACGTAAGCAAGTACGTTCTCTCCTGCCCCGACTGCCAGACACGAAAGCAACCACCGGGGAGGCCGGTCGGTTTCCTCCAACCGATCCCACCTGCAGGTCGACCTTTTCAGCAGGTGGGCATGGACTTCATTGGGCCTTTCACTAAATCCAAAGCAGGGAACCGCTACATCGTCGTGATTACCGACTACCATACGAAATGGGTCGAGGCTGTCGCGTGTCCAGCGGCCACTGCCGCAGAAGCAGCCAGAGCTTTCGTCGAACAAATCGTCCTACGTCATGGTGCCCCGGAGAAAGTAATAAGCGATCGTGGGCAGCACTTTGTCGCCAACGTGACCGAAGAAGTATTCCGGCTCGTGGGTAGCGAGCATGCCACCACAACAGCATACCACCCACAGGCCAACGGCTTGTGCGAGCGTTTTAACCGCACGTTGGCTGACATGCTCAGCATGTACGTTTCCTCACACCACCGCGACTGGGATTAATTCCTACCGTACGTTCTATTTGCATACAATTCTTCCACCCACGAGACGACTGGATTCACTCCCTTCTTGCTTCTTCACGGACATGAACCGACACTACCGGTGGATGTAGGGTCGGGCGTGCAACGCGGATTTGACTACACCCTGGATGCAATGAAAGTGGCCCGCAGGCTGCGGCAGGCTCGAAAAATAGTAAATGAACGGGAGAAGCGTCAGCAGGAGAAGAACAAGCGCAGCTATGATGCTAGGCGACGAAGTGTTGTTTATTATCAGGGCGACTTGGTGTACTTGTGGACTCCCTCCCGGGCGAAAGGGAAGACGACAAAGCTTCTTCACAAATATCACGGACCTTTCCGTCTTGTGCGCCAGGTAGCCGAGAATAACTGGGAGGTGGTAGACCAAACTGGGAAAAAACGTGACGTTGTGAATGTGGCGCGTTTAAAGCCCTGCCACGTTCGATTGGGCTCCGATGCCGACGACGCGGACGATGAGTCTGATGATAATCATGAGGTGCGCGATCTCGGTGGTGATGTGCGCGAGGGAAGTGCCAGGAGAGATGACCACGGATTGCATCGAAGTGTTGTGCGCGAGTGCAGTGCAAGGAGAGATGACCACGGATTGCATCAAAGTGTTGTGCGCGAGTGCGGCTCCAATGGTGATGTGCGCGAGTGCGGTTCGCGAGTGGGTCAGGAACTCCGTTTGCAACATTGTGTGCGCGGGACACAGACCAGTGTTCCAGTACAGCAGTGCGAAAGCTACCACACGGACACTGAACTTTACTCGGACTGGAAGACATTTTCAAGTAATAGCAACGCACAACAGAATGTCAGTGCTTACGAAACGGACACTGAATTGTATTGCAGAACCGACGAGTGAACCCATATATTTCTGTGTCCAATGATTTTGTTTTGTTTTTCATCTGTTGTTTTTATGTAATTTTTTTAAAGCCTCTCACCTGTTATACACATGCATAAGTGTCTTTAAATAAGCATCTCACAGACTTGTTGAATGCAAAACCTTTTTGTATAATTAGTCTATTTATTGTCGTGTTTTGCAGATAAAACGAGTGGGGCACTCTTTTTCGTAGGGGGGAGGTGTCGCGAGAGCAAGGTTTCCAGCTCCAGTATCTTCTCAGGAAATTTGTGCAAAACCAACTCCTCTGCTTCTTTTTAAAGTCTTTCTTTGTACTCTTCTACCTTTGGGTTTGTTTCTCTGGCCATTACAGAGCTTCGGCTTTTGACTTTAATGGAATGTGGGATAAATCGTGTTTTCCAGCCTGGGACAGGCGCCTACACGCTGCATTTACGGCTTACCAACGGAGCAGTCAAGGTCGCCCCGTTCGGGATTAGAAGGAGAAAGCTTACTCGGAAAAGCGTCTAGCGAGAGGCAGGTCCGGCGCCACCGTCTGAGTCTAAGCCATTGTTAACAGGCACGCGTGTCATTGAGAATGACATGGGGACGCGACCACTTAGCCTGACCGAGACATAGTGGCGGCCGGTAAACGACCATATTCCCCGCGCTCTTGTTAGGATGTCGGGGCGCCTCACTGTCGCATGTACACCTGGTAAGCAATAATGTACCCATCGCTCTTAAGGACGCTTCTAGGAAGCAACAATTAACTAAAGAACTTACGGGGCCCGAGCGTGGGAACGGCCGCCGACGGTAGTCGGCCGAAGAAGGCAGCACGGCCTGGTATGGGAGAGGGTGTCACGTGCGGAGGACCTTTCCCCTTGCATGTTTCATTTTGGTAAGGAGGTTTTTACAAATGTAGTGCCTTTTATGAAAGTGTTTCTGTGATTGGTTGTGATGCTGCGAGTCCCAACATGTGATTGGTTTTTGTGAAGACTCTTTGTTCGACCAAGGGTTAAAAAGAGGATGTTTGAACTTGAAAAGAGAGCGGAGTCGGGGTCAACAGCGGATCTCACCACCGGAGACCATGCCGGCCGAGGGGTATGCCACCATTTTCTATGTTTTGTCTTTGTGACCTAGTGCATTTTGTAAATTAAAGTTGTGTTAGCCAAATAAACTCCCAATGAGTGCTCCCCGAAATCATCGTGTTGACTTCTCATCGATTGCCTCCGCGGAGTTTCACCCACACTTATTCGTCTCCCTGGTCGTCTGATGCGCCTAACTTTGAACAACCCCGACGTTTCGCTACACGTGTGTGACACCCCTAGGTGTCCAGCGGAGGGGGCGTCATGAAGCTGGGCCAAAACGTCTGAGCGAAGACGCGCAAGAACGACGAGTAAAAGCTCAGCACCATCCGGGCGGGCGTTGTAGTGGTGCAAGATGTCGTTATGAAGAACGAAAAGTTGCAAGGATAGGTCAGGGTGGGGAGAGTGCAGACCATTGATAATAGCACGCAGGCGCCTGCACAACAGGCGTTTGGTGTGTAGCAACACCACGGACCCGAGCTAACGGGGGAGTTTCTACTCCCTCCCAAGCCTAGCCGTGCGTGGCTTTACCGTGTCCGGGGAAAAGGGGATCCTGTGGGTTGAGCCGACGCTAGGTGATTAGACCGTTAAGCCCCCCCCCCCCCCCCCCGGCAGAGGCAACACACCCCTTTGTCCCCGGCTTCACGTAGACGGCACCCCTGGGCCAACCCACGCAGGGGAAATCGGCAGTCGCCTTTTCCTATCTCTCTCTCTCTCTCTCCCTACATTCGTCTTTATCTCTTGCAATTTATCTGTCCTGTCTTCTAATCTCTTCCGCTGACTTCCAAACTTCCTGGGGGCTAGGATTAACCCTGTGCAAATAGCCTACCTTGGTCTAGGCGCATTGGGTTATAGTGGGGTTGTACGGCTGGCGTCTGCAGGTTTCAGCATCCGCAAACTTGTAGCGTCCCCCCGTTGGGCTCCGTGGTGGGTGGCCGCCATCGCTGCTGAACAAAAATAAGACAGGCATGCATAGAGCATTCCCCCTACTGTCTGATCGTACCGGCTCAAAGCGGGTACGCACCGATGATATAAACTTTTTTTAACCAGCCAAAAGAAACATATCCTCACTTTCATGTTATCCACTGTGAAAAAAAAAAAACTGAAAACCAAGCCAGGACCGTCTCTTCTTTCGTAGTTGCTAGATGCCTTACTGAAACTCTTGGCACAGGATACAAGGTAACCAAAATGGCTAGCGGAGACCTTCTCCTCGAAATCCGTGACAAAGAACAATTTCAAAAACTAGACCGTCTTTCAGATTTCGGTGGCATACCAATAACCATAACACCACATAGATCAATGAACACAACTCGCGGAGTGGTATCTGACATGGACTTGCTTGACTTGACTGAGACTGAAATTTTGGAGGTGTGGAAGAGCCAAAAATGTCACTAATGTACAGAGAATCATCATCAGAAGAGATAATAAGGAAACACCGACAAAACACTTATTACTCACGTTTGCATCCAGTAAACTACCGGAATATATTCAAACAGGGTACACGAAGACATCTATCAGGCCGTACATACCAAACCCTCGTCGTTGCTTCCAATGCCAGAGGTATGGCCATGGCTCTAAAACCTGTCGGGGTCGCCAAACTTGTGCACAATGTGGAGTCCTAGGCCACGTGTCTGAGAACTGCAAACAACCGCCACACTGAGTAAACTGCGAAGCAAACCATGCCGCACATTCACGCTCCTG
Source organism: Rhipicephalus microplus (assembly GCF_043290135.1). Classification (NCBI taxonomy): domain Eukaryota; kingdom Metazoa; phylum Arthropoda; class Arachnida; order Ixodida; family Ixodidae; genus Rhipicephalus; species Rhipicephalus microplus. The sequence continues at coordinate 142,982,384 of NC_134702.1, forward strand.
CACATACTGGAAAAAAGAAAAAGAAATTATTTCGTTAAAGGTGAAGGAGAACATTTCATTTAAGGAAGCACGGCGAAGAGTAGCACCATTCTATGGACCTACATACGCTGATGCGGCGCGTCAAGAGACACCGCCGCACCAGCCCTCGCCACTCCTTCGGCCCGCGCATACCGAGCCGGTGGTTGTGGCACCTGCCCCCGAGGCGGCTGTAGCCCAGGCTACACCGCTTACTCCCAAACAGAGACCGGAGGCTCCAGAGTCCTCGGGTCTCAAGGCCTCACTTCGCCAGGCGAGGCCCGAAATTCGAACTAACAGCCCGCACGTGCGGGCATTCAGTGCCTCCGAGGAGGCAATGGATAAGTCGGTACCCTGGTGCCGAAAGAGCGGCGTGGCTCCTTGGAGCGCACCAAGAAAACAAAAAAGCAGATAACAGGGCCTGGTGACGACCCTGTTAAGGGAACTCAAACTCGCTGTCTAAACAGACACTCGCTTTTCGTACACACAGCACTATTTTACATTCATCATGAACACTCAAATTATACAATGGACCGTCAGGGGCCTTCTCAGAAACCTCGACGACATCCAAGAACTCTTACGCGAGCACTCACCAAAAGTGCTGTGTGTACAAGAAACACACCTTAATTCAAAACACACAAATTTTCTTCGTAAATATGTTATTTTCCAAAGGGTCCGTGTTGATGCCATAACATCATCTGGAGGTGTTGCCATCATAGTGAATCAAAGAATTGCATGCACATACTTACAACTACAAACATCCCTTGAGGCAGTGGCTGTTTGAGCGGTTATTTTTGATAAACTGATCACAATCTGCACTATTTACATTCCTCCTAGCTATCAGCTGCAAAAACGTGATTTACACTCTTTAATTGATGAACTTACGGAACCTTATGTTCTCCTTGGAGACTTTAATGCGCATAGCAGGCTATGGGGTGACTCTCGGTATGACGCGCGAGGTCGACTGATTGAACAGTTCCTTCTATCGTCAAGCGCGTGTCTCCTAAATCTAAAAGAACCAACCTAATATAATCTCGACATTAACAACTATTCCTCCATGGACCTAAGCATAGTATCTCCATATCTTGCGCCTTTACTACAGTGGAAAGTCGTCAGTAATCTGTATGGAATTGACCACTTCCCCGTAGTTTTGAGCACAACTACAGTAACTGAGTGTCCACCATGTGTTCCCAAGTAGCTCATAAACAGAGCCGACTGGGAACAGTTTTATACCATCGCTAGTCTAGGGTGGAATGACATATGTACTTTGAACATTGATGTTGCTGTCAACTACTTCACAGCGTTTTTGATTGATGCTGCAACAAAATGCATCCAACAAACAAATGGGCACCCTGGAAAACGGCGCGCCATGGTGGAACTCTGAATGACGAAACGCGCGCAAACAGCAAAACAGAGCTTGAAGGCTGCTTCGGAACTCACCGACAGCCGAAAATGTTGACACCTTCAAAAAAATAAAGTCTCAAGGCAGAAGAACGCGTCGGCAGGCCAGAAGAGAAAGCTGGCAGAAGTTTTTGTCAGGGATCAATTCATACACACAGGAGGCTAAAGTCTGGAACATGGTCGATAGGATAGCAGGAAAACAAGTACACACACTTCCACTCGTAAAAACTCAGGGTGACACCTTAGAAGATCAGGCAAACTTCCTCAGTGCACACTTTGAACGGGTATCCAGCTCGTCCCACTATACTGACGCTTTCCAAAAATACAGAACAAGAATAGAAAAGCAGAAACTAGAACACAAATGCACCAGATACGAGGCATATAACCAAGCTTTCAGTCTAGCTGAGCTCCGAACATCTCTAAATTCCTGCAGTACTTTTGCCCTAGGTTCTGACAGTGTGGTGTATGAAATGTTGACAAACCTACCAGCCGGATCAGGAGAATCCTTACTTTGTTTGTACAATGCTATCTGGTTTTCAGGCACTATCCCTACCTCCTGGAAAGAGGCTATTATTATTCCCATTTTGAAAGAGAGCAGGGACCCTTTTTTAGCTTCAAGTTATAGGCCTATTGCACTCACAAGCTGCTTGCGCAAAGTCTTCGAAAAAGTGATAAACTGCCGACTTGTACATATCCTTGAGACAAACAATTTGCTCGACCCATTTCAGTGCGGGTTTCGAGAAAGTAGATCCACCACAGACCACCTTGTTCGTACTCAGTCACAGATCAGGGACGCCTTCGTCCATAAACAATATTTTCTCTCTGTATTCCTCGATATCGAAAAGGCTTATGATACAACATGGCGTTTTGAAATTCTAAGAGACCTGTCCCACCTTGGCGTGCGCGGAAGAATGTTTCACATAATCGAAAATTACCTGTAAACCGGACATTCAGTGTCCGAGTGGGCACGGTTCTTTCCCAATGATTTGTCCAGGAAACATGCGTGCCACAAGGTGGTGTACTTAGCTGCACACTTTTTCTCATGAAAATGAATTCCTTGCTCTTGTCCATTCCTCGCAATATGTTTTATTGTACATATGACGATGACGTCCAGCTTGGCTTTAGATCTTGCAATCTGGCAATGTGTGAGAGGCAGGTTCAGCTGGGTTTAAACAAGGTCTCCAAATTGGCAGATGAAAACGGATTTCGACTTAACCCACAAAAAAGCACCTGTGTCTTGTTCTCTCGAAAGAGAGGCATGCACTCGGAACCGGACATTCGACTGAACGGGCAACGTCTGTGTGTCAAAGCCGAGCATAAATTTTTAGCCCTAATCTTGGACAACAAGTTGACCTTCGTACCGCAAATTCAGTATTTAAAAACAAAATGTTTAAAAGCCATGAATGTTATAAAAGTGTTGTCACGTTCTACGTTGGGTAGTGATAGGCAATGCCTCATGAACCTCTATAGAAGCCTCATTCGCACCCGCTTAGATTATGGGGCCGTTGTTTATCAGTCTGCAACTCGAAGTGCTTTGAAGATGCTGGACCCCGTGCACCATTTGGGCATCAGCCTTTCTACGGGTGCTTTTCGCACCAGCCCTGTAGAAAGCCTTTACGTTGAGTCCAATGAATGGTCGCTTCATCTACAGAGAACTTATATGTCATTTGTATATTTTCTTAAGGTGAAAGGAGACAAGAAACACCCCTCATACTCTACTATAAATGACATGTCGAGCTCCATTCTGTTTCAAAACAGGCCTTCGATGAGGCAGCCCTTCTCAGTTTGCCTGAAAGGTCTAGTTGAAGAAACTTGAGTGTCACTTGAACACAGTTTAATGGCTCCTGTAGCATACCCGCCACCATGACAGTGACAGACTATAGACTGCGATAGGTCTTTCCGAGAATATACAAAACATGCACCTATTGCCCATATCCGAACATACTTTCTGGAACTTCAACACAAATACACACGTCCTGAGTTCTTTACAGATGCCTCCATGTCTAACTCCTGTGTGTCCTACGCTGCTGTTGGCCCATCCTTTTCGGATGCTGGCCCTCTACATCCAGGCCCAAGTATCTTCACAGCGGAAGCTTACGCGATACTTGTGGCAGCTAAACACATCAAACAAATACAAATACAAAAAGCAGTAATTTATACAGACTTCCTCAGTGTGGTAACGGCTCTGCACAGTCTTAAAAAACAAAAACCCGGTCCTTGTCTCACTTTACTCCATTTTGTGCACACTCTACACTCTCAAACAACATGTTGTAGTGTGCTGGGTGCCAGGGCACCGTGAGATCCAAGGCAACGTGAGGGCGGATCAGCTCGCTACATCCGCCCACAAAAGCACTGCCCCTACACCCATATTAATCTCGGCCCTTGACCTTAAGCCGTCTCTCAAACGAAACCTCAGGGACTACTGGCAGAGCAAGTGGGATACACACACACAAAACAAACTACACTATATTATGCCACACCTTGGTCATTGGCTGCCAGTATCAAAATCGCGTCATACAGAGGTAATACTAACGAGATTCAGGATAGGACACACATACAGGACACACACATATCTTTTGTACGGTCACGATCCACCATTGTGTGACAGATGTGGTGAAGCATTAACAGTCGTTCAGATGTAAATCCAGTGCAAACACTTAGAAACTTTAAGAAAACAACGTTTTCCATTACCCTACCGCCAAGACATACCTTTACACCCTGCAATGTTCGTCGGTAGGGAATCGCTTTTTAGTCATAAATCATTGTTAGCGTTTTTAAAAACAATTCATAATTTTCATATCATATGCCCGGGCATTACGTAGCACGACTTCTCGAGAGAGGTTTTTGCTGCGGTGGCTACACAGGAAAGCACTTGCCTCACGGCCCTTGGACGCAACGGTATGAACGAGTGAGGTACTTGTGCTAATGCCATACATGTCCACCATCGTTTTTCATTATCACCAACTTTTGTCACCTATTCACACCACACGCACCTTTCACGGCATCGTCATGATTTTATTACTTGTATGTTTTTACCCGCCTTACTGCGAGGAATTTTATGGGCCTTTTTCAGCCGCTAATCACAATCATTGTCCACATTTCTTGTCTCATGAACGGGTGCTTTTTGGCCATCAGATGGCCCTTGCGCCAAAAACACCATATATCATAATCTTAATAGCACGCAAAGAGGGGTCGCGGCGTTGTTCAGCAGCTATGTCGGTGAAGTCGGTAATTGAAAGAACGAGGTCCCTTTGGCCATCTTCCACCCCGCAAGGGTGTCTGCGTAAGCAGGCGTTTGGTGTGTAGCGACACCACGGACCCGAGCTATGGGGGGGGGGGGGGTTGACTCCCTCCCACGCCTAGCCGTGCGTGGCTTTGCCGTGTCCGGGAAAAGGGGATCCTGGGGGTTGAGCCGACGCCGGGTGATTGGACCTATAAGGCCCCCCGGCAGAAGCAACACACCCCTTTGGCCCCGGCTTCACGTAGACGGCACTCCGGAGCTGACCAACCCAGGGGAAATCGGCATTCCTGTCTCTCTCTCCCTCCTGATCTTCGTCTTTTCTCTCTTCCAATCTTTCCTGTCATCTCCTCACTTCTGGTTACTTTCATCTTCCAGGCGGCAAGGGTTAACCTTGTGTATGTGCCCTCTCTTGGTCACATATTATTGGGTTATAGTGGCTTTGTACAGCTGGCGCTGGCATGCCTTGTGCTGCCGCGTCCCCATGTTGGGCTCGATGGTTGGCGGCTGGCATGGCTGCTGAATTTATATATACTTTATGGCCTCCTTTTCATTTCCTATACTGTCTGATCGCCCTCCTCCTAAAAGGGGGTGCAGCGAAGCAACACTGAATGTACTTATAAAGCCGAAAGAAATTTTCCCGCGCTTCCATGTGATCCACTTTGAAACGCAAGAAAAGAACGCAAGGGCCATTTCTCCGTTTGTCGTCTCTAAATGCCTCACCAATACACTAGGTACAGGATATGGGGCTACACGTATGGCTAGCGGGGACCTTCTTCTGGAAGTCCAAACCAAGACCCAGTATGAAAACCTGAGAAAACTCACCTCTTTTGGAACGACGTCTGTATCTATCACACGACACCGCTCCCTGAACAGTTCCCGAGGTGTAGTGTCTGATCAAGAACGAATTAACCTGACAGAGAGTGAGCAACTTGAGAGCTGGAATAAACACCATGTAACGTATTTATCGAGAATTAAGATTAGGCGTGACAACAAAGAAACCCCTACAAAGCACCTCATTCTTACATTTTGCACAAGCACACTTCCAGAATATATATAAACAGGCTACTTGAAGTTAAAGGTCCGACCCTACGTCCCCAACCCCCGACGTTGTTTTAAATGCCACCGATTCGGCCACGGTCCTCAGAGCTGCCGCGGCCATCAAACCTGTGCAAAGTGCAGTTCGCACGAACATGCCACAGATAATTGTGAAGAAACCATTACGCACTGCGCGAACTGCGATGATGGACACCCTGCTAACTCTCGCACATGCCCTACATGGAAACACGAAAAAGAAGTACTGATACTGAAAGTAAATGAAAAAATCTCGTTTAGGGAGGCGCGCAAGCGTCTACTAATGCGGGGACCTTAATTCGCAGAGGTGGCACGAAAGGGGGCAGTGCCACCGACATCCGCGGTGCCCGCACGCACCACACAAAGTGGACGAGCGGCAGCGCCATTCCCCCTTTCAGCGGAAGTAGCACAGGCTCTTCCGCCATCAAAAGGTTCGCAGGCCTCCTGGCCTGAAGCCCCAGGGCCTTCTGTCTCCACAGATAGCCCTTAGACCTCCGTGCCTTCACGCGTGAACCACGAGCGGGCATCCACCACCTCGTCCGAGGTGATGGACACAACAGCAAGTCCAACGGTGTCTTTGGCACCGAAGGACAGGCGCGGCTCCTTGGAGCGCGCCAGAAAATCAAAAACCATCATTACGGGTCCTGACAAGGCTTTTTGACTGGACGCAATACTTCTTTAGTACACACAGCACTAATTTACAATTAAAATGGATACACAAATACAATGGAACGTCAAAGGGCTGCTTAGAAACCTCGACGATATTCAGGAACTCTTACACAAAGATTCCCCAAAAGTGCTGTGTGTACAAGATACACACTTAAATTCTAAAAACACCAATTTTCTACGTCATTATGTAATATTCAGAAAGAACCGCAATGACGCTGTAGCGTCATCTGGTGGTGTGGCCATTATAGTTGATCAGGGCATAGCATGTACACATCTACCGCTACAAACATCCCTTGAGGCAGTGGCTGTTCGAGCAGTTCTTTTGAACAAACTTGTCACCATATGCTCTCTTTACATACCTCCACAGTACCGTAGCCTTTCCTTGCATCTTTATCTCTCTCTCTCTCTCTCCACAGTGCCGTCTCGAAAAACATGAATTCCAGTCACTGATACATGAACTACCGGAACCTTATGGGGTCTTCGGAGACATGAATGCACATGATGGTCTCTGGGGCGACTCTCGTTGCGACGCACGAAGTCATCTAATCGAACAGTTCCTCATTACTTCGGGTGCGTGTCTGTTGAATAGGAAAGAGCCAACGTACTTAAGCATCGCCAACAAAATGTACTCATGCATATATCTCAGCATTGTGTCCCCAACTTTGTACCCCTGCGTTAATGAAAAGTGATCAACAATCCTTCCGGAAGTGATCGATTTCCGATAATTTCAAGTACTCCACTAGAAAAAGGTCCTCCACATGTTCCCAGATGGCAGACAGACAAAGCAGAGTGGGAACAGTTTCACAACACTACACGTTTAAGTTGGACTGACATATGTAGGTTAAACATAGATGAAGCTGTGCAGTATTTCACAGCTTTTCTTGCTGATGCAGCAGCCAAGTGCATACCGCAAACATCTGGTATGCCTGGCAAGCGACGCATCCCATGGTGGAACACTGAGTGTAGGAATGCGCGAAAGGAGCAGAACAGGGCGTGGAGGTTGCTTCGGAATTGACCGACAGCCGAAAATCTTGACAGCTTTAAGAAAATAAAGTCTCAAGGCAGGAGAACGCGTCGGCAGGCCAGAAGAGAAAGCTGGCACAAGTTTATGTCAGGGATAAATTCATATAGAAGAGAAGCTAAAGTCTGGATAATGGTTGGTAGGCTAGTAGGAAGACAAGTGCACTAACTCCCACGCGTAAACTCACAGGGTGACAGCCTGGAAAATCAGGCGAACTTCCTCAGGGCACATTACGAGCAGATTTCTAGCTCGTCACACTACACTGAAGCTTTCCAAAGATACAAAGCAAAGATAGAAAAGCAGAAACTAGAATACTAGTGCACAAATTACGAGGCATATAACGAACCTTTCAACATAGCTGAGCTACAAACATCACTAAACTCCTGCAGTGATTCTGCCCCAGGCTTCGACCGTGTCACGTAAGAAATGTTGAAAAACTTGCCGCTCAAAACGCGAAAAACTTTGTTCTCCCTATACAATGCTATTTGGCTACTGGCACTATCCCTGCTTCCTGGAAAGAGGCTATTGTTATCCCTATTTTGAAACGGAGCAAGGACCCTTCCTCAGCTTCGAGTTATAGGCCCATTGCACTTACAAGCTGCCTTTGTAAACTTTTTGAGAAGATGATAAACCGCCGACTTTTACATTTCCTCGAAACACACAATCTGCTCGACCGATTCCAGTGCGGGTTTCGAGAGGGTAGATCCATCACCGACCATCTGGTGCGCATAGGGAGAGATTCGAGACGCCTTCGTCCACAAACAATACTTCCTCTCTGTGTTTCCCGATATCGAGAAGGCATACGACACAACATGGAGTCTTGGCTTTTTAAGAGACCTGTCTCACTTGGGTGTGCGTGGTAGAATGCTTTCCATAATCAAGAGTTACCTTTCCGATCGGACATTCCGTGTCCGTGTGGGCAGTATTCTTTCCCAAACAAATGTCCAAGAAACGGGAGTACGGCAAGGGGGTGTACTTAGTTGTACACTTTTTATTATCAAAATGAATTCCTTGCGCCTGTACATCCCTCGCAACATGTTCTATTGCACATATGTCGATGACGTCCACCTTGGCTTTAAGTCATGCAACCTGGCAATGTGTGAGCGGCAGGTTCAGTTAGGTTTAAACATGGCCCCGCCGCGGTGGTCTAGTGGCTAAGGTACTCGGCTGCTGACCCGCAGGGCGCGGGTTCGAATCCCGGCTGCGGCGGCTGCATTTCCGATGGAGGCGGAAATGTTGTAGGCCCGTGTGCTCAGATTTGGGTGCACGTTAAAGAACCCCAGGTGGTCTAAATTTCCGGAGCCCTCCACTACGGCGTCTCTCATAATCATATAGTGGTTTTGGGACGTTAAACCCCATATATCAATCAATCATTAGGTTTAAACATGGTCTCCAAACGGGCAGAGGACAACGGATTCCAACTGAACCCACAGAAAAGCACGTGTGGCTTGTTCACCCGAAAGAGAGGCATGCGCTCAGAAGCCGTCATCGAACTGAATGGTCAACGCCTGTCTGTTAATGCGGAACATAAATTCTTAGGCTTAATCTTGGACAACAAGTTGGCCTTCGTACCGCACATCAAGTATTTAAAATAAAATGTTTAAAAGCCATGAATGTTTTAAAAGTGTTGTCATGTACTACGTGGGGTAGTGACAGGCAATGCCTCATGAATCTGTATAGAAGCCTCTTTCGCACCCGCTTAGATTATGGGGCCATTGTTTATCAGCCTGCGACTCAAAGTGCTTTGAAGATGCTGGACCCCGTGCACCATTTGGGCATTCGCCTTTCTACGCGTGCTTTTCGCACCAGCCCCTTAGAAAGCCTTTACGTGTAGTCAAATGAGTGGTCGCTTCATCTGCAGAGAACTTACATATCCTTTGTATATTTCCTTAAGGTGAAAGCAGACAAGAAGCACCCCTCATACTCTACTAATAATGATTTGTCGAGCTCCATTCTGTTTAAAAACAGGCCTTTGATGAGCCAGCCCTTCTCAGTTCGCCTGAAGGGTCTAGCTGAGGAAACTGGAGTGTCACTTGAACACAGTTTAATGGCTCCTGTAGCATACCCGCCACCGTGGCAGTGGCAGACAATAGACTGCGATATGTCTTTCCTAGAAGTTACAAAACATGCGCCTAGTGCCCATATCCGAACATACTTCCTGGTACTTCAACGCAAACACACGTCCTGAGTTCTTTGCAGATGCCTCTAAGTCCAACTCCTTTGTGTCCTACGCTGCTGTCGGTCCACTCTTTTCGGATGCTGGCCCTCTACATCCAGCCACAAGTATCTTCACAGCGGAAGCTAACGCGATACTTGTGGCGGCTAAACACATCAAACAATCACAAATACAAAAAGCAGTAATTTATACGGGCTTCTCAGTGTGGTAACGGCTCAGCAAACCCTTAAAAAACAAGAAAACCCTGTCTTCGTCTCACTTTACTCCATTTTGTGCACACTCTACACACTCAAACAACATGTTGTAGTATGCTGGGTGCCAGGGCACCGTGAGATCCGAAGCAACATGATTGCGGATCAGCTTGCTGCATCCGTCCACGAAAGCACTGCCACTACACCCATATCGATCCCGGCCCTCGATCTGAATCCCTCTCTCAAACGAATGCTCAGCTACTACTGGCAGGGCAACTGGTATAGACACACACAAAACAAACTTCACAATATAAGCCACACCTCAGCCATTTGCCGCCAGTATTGAAATCACGTCATACAGAGGTAATACTAACGAGGCTCAGGATAGGACACATACACGACACACACATATCTTTTGCCCGGTGGCGATCCACCATTGTGTGACAGATGTGGTGAAGCACTAACAGTTCATCACGTTTTATTCCAGTGCAAAGAGTTAGAAACTCAAAGAAAACAACACTTTCCATTACCCTACCGACAACGTATACCTTTACACCCTGCAATGTTTATCGGTAGGGAACCACTTTTTAGTCATAAATCATTGTTAGAGTTTTTAGAAGAAATTCATAGTTTTCATAACATATACCCGGGTATTCCGTAGCACGACCTCTCCAGAGAGGTTTTCGCTGCGATGGCTACACAGCAAAGCACTTGCCTCACGACCCTTGGACGCGAGGGTATGAACGAGTGAGGCACTTGTGCTAATGCCATACATGACCACCATCGTTTTTATTGTCACCAACTTTTGTCATCTATTCACACCACACACACCTTTCACCGCATGGTCATGATGTTATCACTTGTATGTTTTGCCCGCCTTTCCGCGAGGAATTTTATGGCCCTTATACAGCCACTTATCACAATAATTGTCCATATCCTAATAAGATGAACTTGCGGTCTTTGGCCGTGAAACGGCCCTTGCGCCACAAAACATCAAACATCATCATTGCCCATATTCCATCATGTCAGGGGGATCGACTGGGTAACGGGACAAGCAGTCGGCATCTTTGTGAAGTTGTCCGGATGTATAGGATACGGAAAAAGTGTGCTCTTGGAAGCGCAGCGCCCAGCGACCAAGGCGTCCCGTAGGGTCCTTGAGTGAGGAGAGCCAGCAAAGCGCATGGTGGTCCGTAATAACTGAGATGGGTCGACCATACAGGTACGGTCGGAATTTCGCAATGGCCCAGACGAGAGCTAAGCACTCGCGTTCTGTCATCGAATAATTTTGTTCTGAGCGCGACGACAGCCGGCTTGCGTACGCGACGACGCGGTGCATTCCTTGTTGCCGCTGCGCCAGCACTGCGCCTATGCCGTGGCCACTGGCGTCAGTACGAAGCTCTGTAGCGGCAGATGGGTCGAAGTGTGCTAGGACTGGTGGATTGGTGAGAATGTCAACGAGCGACGAGAAGGCGTTTGCCTGCTGTTGGCCCCATGTGAATGCGACATACGTTTTGAGGAGGCAGGTTAGAGGACGGGCTGCTTCAGCAAACTTCTTGACAAAACGACGGAAATAGGAGCACAGTCCCAGAAAACTTCGGACGTCCTTGGCTGAGCGGGGTGTGAGGAAGTCGCGAACTGCTCGGACTTTCGCAGGGTCTGGTTGAACGCCCGCAGCGTTAACAAGATGGCCGAGTACGCAGATTTGGCGTTGCCTAAAGCGGCATTTAGACGAGTTAGGTTGCAAGTTGGCACGTCGGAAAAGATCAAGCACTGTGGACAGACGGGTAAGATGGTCGTCGAAAGTAGTCGAAAAAACAATAACGTCGTCAAGATAGCAGAGGCAGATGGTCCACTGCATGCCTCGAAGGATAGAGTCCATCATGCGCTCAAAAGTCGCGGGGGCATTGCATAATCCAAAAGGCATCATCTTGAACTGATAAAGTTCATCAGGAGTCACGAAGGCCGTCTTCTTTCTGTCTTTGTCGTCCACAGCGATTTGCCAGTAGTCTGAGCGAAGCTCTATTAAAGAGAAATATTTGGCACCGTTCAAGCAATTGAGTGCATCATCGATGCGCGGTAGGGGATAGACATCTTTCTTGGTAATATGGTTGAAATGGCGGTAATCAACACAGAATCTCCAGCTATTGCCCTTCTTTTTATTAAGTACAACGGGTGAGGACCAGGAACTAGATGAGGGTTCGATTATGTCCTTATGAAGCATTTTATCGACATCGCTGTTCCTGGGCTGACACACGGTAGGGCCGTCGGCGAATGGGTCGAGCGTCACCGGTGTCGATGCGATGGGTTACCACGGATGTCTGGCCCAAATTACAGTCGCCGAAGTCAAAGATGTCCTGATAAGAAGCAAGCACATGGCAGAGAGCAGAGACTTGTTCAGAGGTGCGCTTGTCAGATAGCAATGGCTTGTAAAGGTCAGAACAGAAACGTGATGAGAGCGACGTTAATGAACAATCGGGTGGCGAATCGGTGGTTAGGGTAAAAACTTTGTGGTCGACCAGTGGTGTCAGATGCGCAAGTGACATGCCGCGAGGAAAAATTTGCACTGAGAAGCCAAAATTGAGGACGGGAAATGAAGTTCGGTTGTCCTTAATGGTAACCACCGTGTTGGGGAGTGCAACATTACGTGTCATGGCCACGTCAGAAATTGGGGCAGCAACATAATCACCATAGGGTATATGGCGAGAGTTGGACTTGGACTGCGGCTTGCGGCGGAAGTCTGAGGAAATCGACAGAGTGTAGACGAGGTGGGCTGGCAGAGACGGTCTCTGAGAAGGATGGTTGTTCGAGCCGAAGAATACCTTTGGAACAGTCAATGAGCGCAGCGTGTGAAGTCAGAAAGTCGAGTCCAAGGATGAGGTTATGAGGGCAATTTTCCAGTGCAGCAAACAGAACTGAAGTTTGATGCTCAGAAATCGTTAATCGCGCAGTGCATATTCCAAGCACAGCAGGAGTACTTCCATCCGCTGTACGAACGGCAGGTGCAATCGCAGGCGTCAGAACGTTTTGGAGGCGGCGGAGGTCTGAGCTGATCGCAGGTATTTGTGCACCGGTATCAATAAGAGCAGTTACAGGTAAACCATCAACGAGAATTGTAAGAAGGTTGCACCGCTGGTCGGGAGTAATCAGAGGGTTTGCAGTCCGAGTCGTGTATACAGCGTCACCTCCGGTGGCTGCACCGGCTAGTTTTCCGAGCGACGGTCGTAGGGAGACCGAGAATGGCGGGTTTGGGGCGAGCGGGACTGACGACGCACGGGTGATGGCGAGCGGCTGGTCAGACGTTCTGGAATATGCTCTGCACCTGTCTCAGCATGGTAGGACGGGGCATAAGGTGTACGTTCGGAGCGAGGTCCCCAATCATAGAAGCTTGGTCGAGGTGATGAGGTCCAACGGCTGCGGCAATAGCGAGCGATGTGTCCTATCCGATGGCACGTGAAACATAAGGGTCGATCATCACGAGTGTGCCATTCAGCTGGCTTTCGTCGTGGCGCGAACGTGTTGTTGGGAATGGCAGCCGCAACGACTGGAGCTGAGCTGGAAGTAGCAGGGGCATTTTGATGAGGTGGCGAAATGCCCACATTCGCGATCTCTTGACGAACCACGGCCTGTATCATTGAAACAGCATCTAGATTGTGTCCTGACGCGCTGACGCTAGACATAGCGGGTGCCATAGCCTCGAGTTCCCGACGGACTATTCTGGTGACGTTTTCCGGCGCTGTTGGTGATGTAGCGTGAGCAAATCTTCGCAAGAGGACGTAGCCACCGTGTTGGGAAGGCGGTCAAATTGGTGAACTATGCGCCTACTTTTCGCCTGTTCGAAGCGACGACATGCTTTGATGACCGACTCCACTGTCGAACAGTCCTTGCACAGCAGAAAATTCAAGGTGTCATCGGCAATTCCTTTCAGGATGTGTCCGACTTTGTCCTCGTTGAGCATGTCCTTGACGACCTTGCGGCACAAAGCCAACACGTCCTGGATGTACGCGATGTACGGCTCTGTGAATGTCTGGGCACGAGTCGCAAGCTCTTTCTTTGCGGCCACTTGACGTCCGATGAGTTTCCCAAATAGCGCAATTTCTGCTTACAGACGTCCCAGCTGGTCAAATTTTCTTGATGTGTCTCGTACCAGAGTTTGCCGTGCCATGCAAGTAGAAGATGATGTTCGCCAACATAAGCGTCGGATCCCAATGGTTGCTGCTGCTGACGCGCTCATATAGAACCAGCCAGTCATCGACGTCTATGCCACTTGTGCCATTGAATGGGCCTGGGTTACGAGGTTGCACCACAACGATTGGTTGCGGGGCTGACGGATCTCGTTGACATTGAGTGGCCTGGTCAGTCATCGTGGTAGCTGCAATGCGCCGTCCGCTGCGAAGATCCAGCTCCTGGGGTTGTATAGCAAGTTGTACCCCGCACCTTCCACCAATTATGTTACGGGGAATAAAGTATACAGGGTGAATATACTGGCGAGCAAATGCGTATAACGCTGCTGCAGTCAGAGCACGTTCCCCTCAGCACTTCGTCGTCGTCATCCTCAGGCAACTACTTAGCCCGTGCAATATTAGGCTGTCATTTGTCTTAGAATCACTCAAACTTCTGGATATTCATCAGTGCTGTAAAAAAACATACTACACAACCGATCACTTTGTACGACTCGAACACACCGTCCGTGAAGCCTTCGTACACAAACAAAATTGTCTGGCCATCTGTTTGACTTAGAAATGGCATACGACACCACCTTGAGGTTTGGAATCCTCGAGGACCTGGCTGAGCTTGGAATCCGCGGAAGGATGTTGAACTGCCTCAAAGACTTCCTATCTAACCGATCATTCCAGGTACGCCTAGGTTCAACACTGTCGAAAAGTTTCCCTCAAGAAAATGGAGTACCACAAGGGTGCATTATAAGCACAACACTACTTGTCATGAAAATGAACTCGATCAGCAAAGTAATACCCAAGTCAATCATGTACTCACTCCACGTCGACGACCTCCAAACAGCTAGCACATCCTGCAACACATTGACATGTAAAAGACAGGTGCAGTTAGCGATTAACAAACAACATGGGCAGACAGAAATGTTTTCCGCTTTTCTGCAAAAAAAAACCGTGGCCATTCTCTTCTCTCTCAAACGAGGCATACAGACAGGCCCTACCTTACACCTAAATCAAACGGAGTTACCAGTAAAGAAAGAACATAAGTTTTGGGGTATAGTATTTAATAAAAGGCTGACATTCCTTCCACACATAAAAGGGTTGAAGGAAAGAGCATCCCAATCTCTGAACATACTGAAGGTTCTGTCACGCAAACGCTGGGGTTATGATAGGACAGGCCTACTACAAGTTTACCACTCTGTTGTACGATCCTGCCTAGATTATGGTAGTATAGTATATGGATCAGCGAGAAAATTGTATCTGAGACAGCTGAATCTGGTACACAATCAAGGTCTGCGCCTCGCAACCGGTGCATTTAGGACGTCACCTACAAAAAGTTTGTATGTAGAAGCAAATGAACCACCACTAGGAGACAGCATAATCATGCTCACATGCTCATACGTTCTAAAGATTCTATCAATGCCCAACCAGCTTTGTCACGCTATAGTAACTCAATGCCCATCCAGAACACTATTAACAAACCCCAAGCAATTAGGCCGCTCCTCCTCAGAATCGAAGAGACGTGCCAAGATTTAAATATAAAGGACACGTTACCGATGATTGCTCAGAGACCCAATGCACTCCCTCCTTGGTACTGCCTCCTCTCTGTGTGCGACTTCACGCTGACTCAATTAAAAAAAAAAGACTGCGTGAGCATATACTACAAGAATTTCTAGCTATCCAGGCAAAATATGCGAGACACCCAGCATTTTACATCGATGGTTCCAAGTCGACACGATATGTTGGAAGTACGATAATACACAATCACTGGGAACATACAGTTCAGTTACCACAATGTGCATCTGTATTTACCTCAGAATGCTACGCTGTATCAATAGTGGTGAAAAAAAATAAAAACGAAATCATCGAAAAAAGTATAATATACACAGACTCATTAGGTGTACTAAGGGCCCTTCATCTGAGAAATGCGTGTGTACCACTGATAGGCGACATTATACACAACATAATAACAGTTATAGAACAGAAACAGAACATAACGCTTTGCTGGGTACCGAGCCACCTCAGAATCTGTGGAAACGAGAAAGCAGATGAATGTGCAGCAAAAGCACGACGTAAAGAAATAAAGAACGTAAGCATTCCCTACAAAGATGTCCTAAAATCAGTACACCACAAACTCAGAAATGCATGGCAGGCTAGATGGCACTGAGAAACAGAAAACAAGCTCCACCTAGTCAAACCCACCTTAGAAGGATAGAAGTCCTGCTCACACCAAGAACAGTTCATAGAAGTAGTTTTATGTCGTTTACGCATTGGACACACACAGCTCACCCACAATTACTTACTAGCAAAAGAGGACATACCTCCGTGCCCGAAATACGGAGGCGAGCTATCAGTTAATCACATTTTAATTTCATGCACTAAACTAGAAGAATTACGGAAAAAACATTTTGTCGTATTTTACACTCAGCATATACCTCTTCATCCTGCACTTCTTTTAAGTGAAGACGCGCTTGTCGATAACTAAGAAGTTTTTAGCTTCCTAAAAGATGCAGGATTTTTAGACAAACCCTAAGCTTATACACTGCATCGTCTAAATACACAGGAACACCTCATAAGGCTTCCCACTTTTGAGAAGACGATCGTGTTTTTTTAGACCTGGTTGGTATCCTCGGGGTCATTGCCTGGGCAATAACTCGGCGAGGCATCCCAACAACTTAAAACAATCATACCATGCGTTTGGCGCATGATGGCCCAAGCTGCCTATGTACCACAAAAACCAAACCAAACCAAGTCATGTGGTGCACAGCGAAAATCCAACAAAACAAGCCAGAGCCATACCTCCATTTCTTCTTGCCAAATCTCTGACTGAGGTCTTTGGCCCAGGATACAAGGTTACAAAGATGGCTAGTGGAGACCTTCTCCTTGAGTTGCCTGAAAAACAGCACTATGAAAAACTTGGCAGTCTTGTAGCATTTGGTAATATCCCAGTGTCTGTTTCACCTCATAGATCAATGAACACATCACGCGGAGTTGTTTCAGAAGCAGACCTTCTTGAAATGTCTGAACAGGAACTGCTTGAACGGTGGAAAGAGCGAAATGCCACGGATGTGAAACGAATGGTCATCAGACGCGACAAGAAAGAAATACCTACCAAAAATTTAATACTCACCTTCGCATCCAGCACATTGCTTTCATCTATAGACACAAGCTACATCAAACTCTCTGTTCGCCCCTACATTCCCAATCCAAGACGGTGTTAATAATGTCAACGATTCGGTCTTGGCTCGCAGAACTGCCGGGGTCCGGAAAGTTGTGAAACATGTGGTAGCCATAGCCACCCATCTGATAACTGTGTTACTACGCCTCACTGCGTGACTTGTGACGGGGAACACGCCGCGTATTCGTGTTCGTGTCCCAAATGGAAGAAAGAAAAAGAAATAAACACTCCTAAAGTCAAGGAAAATATATCATTCAAGGAAGCCCGGAAGAGGGTCTCTCATTTCTGCAACACATCTTATGCTGATGTGGCGCGTCGGGGGCCAGCGTCGCAGCAGCTATCGCCACCTGCACAGCCCGTACATAGCGAGCTGTCGCTCGGGGCAACTGCTCCCGGGGTGGCAGTAGTTCAGTCTGCTGCACCCAACCAGCACCAAAGTCCCCAAGCACCCCAGGGTTGCTGGCTAAAAGCCAGCTATCGATGGCAGCCTGCGCTATGCACAGCGAAAGTGCAGGGTTGTCTGAAGTCCCGGTGGGGGCTTCAGTCCAGACTACCCCAGCCATTCCAGCCCCTGCTAGTGCTGGAAACAGCCGGCAGAGCCTGGACTCTAAAAAATCGCCATCGGCCCCCGAGTTCAAGGGTGCAAAAGTCTCGTCTTCAGAGGCGAGACTTTCACAGACATTGTCTTGCTCAGCGCGTCTCTGGTACCTCAGAAGAGGCAATGGACACTTCAGTTATCTCGACAGCGCATGGAGCGCCTAAGGAGCGGCGAGATCTTGTCGACCGCTCCAAAAATGACAAGTTGCACGTTACGGGGCCTGGAAAGAGCGATAAGTGAATGTCTTTCTTTTGCACACACAGCAGTAGTTTGTTTTCAATATGAGTACTAAAATTATGTAATGAAACGTCAGGGGCCTTTTTTTAGGAACCTTGATGACGTCTATGAACTTCTTCACAAGCACACACCAAAAGTGCTGTGTGTACAGGAAACTCACTTAAAACCAATACACACTAACTTTATCCGACAATATGTCATCTTCCGCAAAGATCGCCAAGATGTTTTCGCATCCTCTGGCGGCGTTGCTATCATAATAGACAAAACCGTACCTTGTCAGGCTCAGCAGCTGCAAACGCCCTTGGAGGCAGTGGCTGTCCGAGTCGTCCTTTTCAACAAGCTCATAACCATCTGTTCACTTTACATCCACCCCACTACCAGCTAAACACGCATGAATTTCAGTCATTTATTGATGAGTTGCCAGAGCCATACCTTGTCCTTGGCAATTTCAATGCACACAGTGGCCTGTGGGGAGATCCTCGCTCTGAGGCCGAGGCCGTATGATTGAGCAGTTCTTGATGTCTGCTGGTGCATGTCTGCTCAATAAGAAAGAGCCAACATTTTTTAGCCTTGCTAACAGAAGTTCTTCATGAATAGATCTCAGCATTGCTTCACCCAACCTTTTACCCGATTTTAACTGGGACGTTATAAAAGACCCCTACGGTAGCGACCACTTCCCCATACTCTTAAGTACAGGAATAAAAAACGAGTCTCCAGCGTTTGCTCCCAAGTGGAAAATTGAAGCAGCAGATTGCGGGCAGTTTAGAAGTCTTACTAGTATCTCATGCGATGAGATGTTATTTTTAAGAAATTAGTGCTGTTCAGTTTTTTACCGCTTTTACTGTTGACGGTGCTTCCAAATGTATTCCTTAGTCAAGTGGTATTGCTGCCAAACGTCGTGTGCCATGGTGGAATGAAGATTGTCGGAATGCTCGGAAAAAGCAAAACAAAGCGGGGGGACTACTGCGCGACTCCCCCACTGCGGAGAATCTTATTAACTTTAAACAGATTAAGTCGTAAGGTCGACGAGTACGCCGACAGGCAAGAAGAGACAGCTGGCGCAATTTTTTACCGGGCATTCATTCTTATACAGATGAGGCTAAAGCCTGGAACAAGGTGAATAGAATACGAGGCCAAACAACACACTATCTTCCTTTAGTAAACACTGATTGCAACAGCCTTGAAGATCAACCAAACTTTCTGGGTGCACATTTGCAACGTATTTCCAGCTCTGTGCAATACTACAACACGTTTCAACGTCACAAAGCAACGATAGAAAGCAAGAAATTAGAAAAAGATATACCCAAAATGAGGCATTCAACCATACATTCAACATGGCTGAGCTGCAAATAGCACTATACTGCTGCAATGAATCTGCACCAGGTTCTGATTGTGTTATGTACCAAATGCTGAAGAACTTGCCACATGACACACAGAACACCCTCCTTCACCTCTACGACGCTCTACGGATTTCCGCCGAAATTCCGCATGCATGGAAAGAGGCCATTATAATACCAATCCTGAAACTGGGAAAGGATCCATCTAGTGTGTCTAGTTAGAGACCTATTGCACTAACAAGTTGCCTATGTAAAGTCTTTGAAGAAATGATTAACTTCCATTTAATATATTTCCTAAAAAACAATTTACTAGACCCGAGCCAGTGTGGATTTCGAGAAGGCCGATGCACAACCGACCATCTAATCCGCATAGAGTCGCAGATTCGCGACGCATTTGTCCACAGACAATTCTTAGATATGGAAAAAGCTTATCACACCACGTGGTGGTTCGGAATACTTAGAGACCTGTCGCACTTGGACATGCGAGGTCGGATGTTAAATGTAATAGAAAGCCATCTGACTAATTGCGAGTTCCAGGTTCGGGTTGGAAATGCCCTGTCACGATTATTTATACAGGAAAATGGGGTACCACAAGGTATGTACTTAGCTGCACGCTTTTCATCATTAAAATGAACTCGTTGCACCTGTGCATGCCACGAAATATGTTCTATTGCACATATGTGGATACATCCAGATAAGATTTAAATCTTGCAATTCAGCGATTTGTGAGCGGCAGGTCCAGCTTGGATTGAACAAGGTGGCCAAATGGGTAGATAATAAGGGGTTCAGGATAAACCCTCAAAAGAGCACCTGTGTTCTTTTTCTAGGAATAAAGGCCTCCACCTAAACCCTGAAATTAAGCTTTTTGGGCAACGAATACCTGTAGAGGCTGAGCATAAATTTGTGACTTCATCTTGGACTCGAAGTTCACACTTATAACGCACATGAAGTTCGTAAAAAACGAGTGCCTGAAAACAATGAACATCCTCAAAGGGCTGTCAGGCACAACATGGGGAAGTGACATATGTGCCCAATGAATACGTATAAAAGCCTTATACGGACACGCCTAGTCTATGGAGCCATAGTCTACCAGTCTGCTACACCGAGCGCGTTGAAGATTCTGGATTGTGTACATAATCTCGGCATACGCCTTTCTACGGGTGCTTTTCGCACCAGCCCTGTAGAAAGTCTCTATGTAGAGTCTAATGAGTGGCCACTCCACCTTCAGAGATCCTATGTGTCTTTTTTGTCATTATTTGAAAGTAAACTCGAATAAGGAACACCCCACACACACCATAATTAACTATTTGTCCAGTTATCTTCTTTTTGAAAACCGTCTTTCGGTGAGACGACCCTTCTGCACAAGTAGGCGACTGCACAAGTAGGCGTTTGGTGTTTAGCGACACAACGAACCCGAGCTAACGGGAAAGGCTTGGCTCCCCCCACGCCTAGCCGTGCGTGGCTGAGCCGTGTCCGGGGAAAACGGGATCCTGGGGGTTGATTTGATGCTGGGTGCTTGGACCTCTAAGGCCCCACTGGCAGAGGCAACACACCCCATTGACCCCGGCTTCACGTAGACGGCACCCCTGGGCTGACCCAACCAGGGAAATCGGCAGTCGCCTTTTCCTGTCTCTCTCTCCCTACATGTTCGTCTTTATCTCTCACTATTTATCTGTCCTGTCTTCTACTCTCTTCTGTTTACTTCCAAACTTCCTGGCGGCAAGGAATCCTGTGCAAATAGCCTACCTTGGTCGAGGTGCATTGGGTTATAGTAGCGTTGTACGGTTGGCGTCTGCAGGTTTTAGCATCCGCGAACTTGTAGCGTCCCCTCGTTGGGCTCCGTGGTGGGTGGCTGCCAACGCTTCTGAAAAAAAAATTAAACTGGCATGCATAGAGCGTTTCCCTTATTAAGTGATTGTACCGCCTTAAAGCGCGTACGCACCGAAGACTTGGGCTCTTTCAACCGATCAAATGAAAGCTTCCCCCATTTTCATTTTATACATAGTGAGATAAGTGGCAAGCAATCCAGAACTGTATCCCCCTTTGTAGTCGCCAGATGTCTCACAGAAACTCTTGGGGCTGGGTACAAAGTTACTAAAATGGCCAGCGCAGACCTCCTCTTTGAAGTTCGTGAAAAAGAACAGTTTGAGAGGCTACAGAATCTTTCAACTTTTGGTGACACTCCGATCAATGTAACACCACACAGATCTATGAACACAACCCGTGGAGTAGTATCTGATGCTGATTTGCTCGGCTTCGCCGAAGAAGAACTTCTGGAGGGGTGGAAGAGTCAGAATGTGACCATTGTACAAATGATCATCATCAGAAGAGACAACAAGGTAACACAAACAAAACACCTAATACCCACGTTCGCTTCCAGTAATCTGCAAGAAAGTACATACCTAACCCACGTCGTTGTTTTAAATGCCAGAGGTATGGCCACAGCTCACAAAGCTGTCGTGGTTACCAAACCTGTGCACAATGTGGAGTGTCAGGCCACAATTCTGACATTTGCGAAGAACCATCACACTGTGTGAGCTGTGGCGGAAATCAAGCCGCATACTCACGGTCTTGTTCTTTTTGAAAAAAAAAGAAAAAAAGAAGTCATCACCTTGAAAATTAAAGACAATATCATATTCATAGAAGCAAGACGAAGAGTGTCGCCATTTTACGGCGCTACATATGCTGATGCGGCGCGTCAGGGGGCAACGCCGCACCAGCCCTTGCCACTGCTTTGGCCAGCGCAAAGCGAACCGCCGGCTGTGGCGCCTGCCCCAAGGCGGCAGTAGTTCAGTCTACTCCGCCTCCTAGCGAATTGAGGCCGGAGACTCCAGGGTCCTCTGGTCTCAAGGTCTCCCCTCACCAGGGGAGGCCTAAAATCCGAACCACCAGCTCGCATGTGCGGGCACCCAGTGCCTCTGAGGAGGCGATGGACACAACGATACTCTTGGTACCGAAAGAGCGGCGTGGCTCCTTGGAGCGCGCCAAGAAAAATAAAAACCAATAACGGGGCCGGACGACCGTCCTGTCACCTGAAATAACAAGCTCACTCTAACACTGGATACTCTCTGTACACACAGCGGCATCTCTTTTTTTGTATGCAGGCAGAAATATTACTGTGGAACATCCGAAGACTTCTTTGAAACCTCGATGACTTACAAGAACTCCTCCATGTACACAATTCTGGAGTGCTGTGTGTACAAGCGACACACCTAAAACGAACAAACACAAACTTTTTACGTAACTTCCGAAAGGATAGAGATGGTGCCATGCCACCATCCGGGGGTGTAGCGGTTATAGTTAGTCGAGGTATAGCATGTACACAATTACCCCTTCAGACTTCCCTCGAGGTGCAGGCTGTCCGAGCAGTTATTCTAAACAAACTTGTCACCATCAGCTCTTTGTACATACCTCCACACCACCGTCTTGAAAAACTTCAATTCCAGTCTTGAATAGACAAACTACATGAACCTTATCTGGTCCTTGGGGACCTAAACGCACATAAATGGTCTGTGGGGTGACTCTCGCTGTGATGCACGAGGTCGTCTCATTGAACACTTCCTTATACATCAGGTGCTTGTCTGTTGCATAGGAGAGAGGCAACATACTAAAACCTTGCCAACAAAACTTACTCTTCCATAGACCTCAGTATCGCATCTGCTTCACTTGTACCATTACTTCAGTGGAAAGTCTTAAATAAGCCACACGGAAGTGACAATTTTCCTTTAGTTTTGAGTACACCAATATGATATGGATGTCCTCCTCATGTTCCCAAATGGCTGGTAAACAAAGCAGACTGGGAACAGTCTCAAAAGATTACTCACCTAAGTTGGACTGACATATGCGGATTAGGCATAGATGAAGCTGTGCAGTACTTCACGGCTTTTCTTACTGACGCAGCAGCCAAGTGCATACCACAAACATCTGGACTGCCCAGCAAACAACACGTCCAATGGTGGAGCACTGAGTGTCGTAATGCGCGAAAGGAACAGAACAGGGCATGGAGGCTGCCGCGGAACTCGCCAACAGCGGAAGACCTTGAGAGCTTCAATAAAATAAAATCTCGAGGCAGGAGAACGCGTCGGCAGGCCAGAGGAGAAAGCTAGCACAAGTTTTCATCAGGGATAAATTCATATACACAAGAGGCTAAAGTCTTGAACATGGTTGGTAGGGTAGCAGGAAGACAAGCACACTCACTCCCACTCGTAAGCATACAAGGTCATAGCCTGGAAGATCTGGCGAACTTCCTCGGTGCATACTACGAGCAGGTGTCTAGCTCGTCACACTATACTGAAGCTTTCCAAAAATACAAAGCAAGGATAGAAAAGCAGAAACTAGAATGCAAGTGCACAAATTACGAGGCATACAACCAACCTTCAACTTAGCTGCGCTACATGCATCACTAAACTCCTGCAGTAATTCTGCCATAGGCTGCGACCGTGTCACGTAAGAAATGTTGAAAAACCTGCTGCTCAAAACGCGAAAAATTTTACTATCCCTATACATATTTATCTGGCTTTCTAGCACCATCCCTTCTTCCTGGAAAGAGGCTATTGTTGTGCCTATTTTTAAACAAGGCAAGGACCCTTCCTCAGTTGCGAGTTAGAGGCCCAATGCACTTACAAGCTGCCTTTGTAAGCTTTTTGAAAAGATGAAAAACCGCCGACTTTCACACTTCTACGAAACACACAAGCTGCTCGACCAATTTCAGTGCGGGTTTCGAGAGGGTAGATCCACCACCGACCATCTGGTGCGCATTGAGGCAGAGATCCGAGACGCTTTCGTTCACAAACAATATTTCCTCTCAGTGTTTCTCAATATCGAGAAGGCATACGATACAACATGACGTCTTGGCATATTAGGAGACCTGTCTCACTTGGGTGTGCGGGGTAGAATGCTTTCCATAATCGAGAGTTACTTGTCCAATCGGACATTCCGTGTCCGTGTGGACAGTATTCTTTCTCAAACATGTGTCCAAGAAACGGGAGTACCGCAAGGTGGTGTACTTGGTTGTACACTTTTTATTATCAAATTGAATGCCTTGCACCTGTCCATCCCCCCGCAACATGTTCTACTGTACATATGTCGATGACGTCCAGTTTGGCTTTAAGTCATCCATCCTGCCAATGTGTGAGCGGCAGGTTCAGTTAGGTTTAAACAAGGTCTCCGAATGGGCTGCGGAAAACGGATTCCGACTGAACCCACAAAAAAAGCATGTGTGTCTTGTTCTCCCGAATCCCGAAAGAGAGGCATGCACTCAGTACCCGACATTGAACTGAACGGTCAACGTCTGTCTGTAATGCAGGCCATAAATTCCTTGTCTTAATCTTGGACAAGTTGATCTTTGTACCGCACATCAAGTATTTAAAAACAAAATGTTTAAAATCCATGAATGTTCTAAAAGTGTTGTCACGTTATACGTGGGGTAGTGACAGGCAATGTCTCATGAACCTGTATAGAAGCCTCTTTCGCACCCGCTTAGATTATGGGGCCGTTGTTTATCAGCCTGCGACTCAAAGTGCTTTGAAGATGCTGGACTCCGTGCACCATTTCGGCATTCGCCTTTCTACCCGTGCTTTTCGCACCAGCCCCTTAGAAAGCCTTTACGTGTAGTGAAATGAGTGGTCGCTTCATCTGCGGAGAACTTACATATCCTTTGTATATTTCCTTAAGGTGAAAGCAGACAAGAAGCACCCCTCATACTCTACTAATAATGATTTGTCGAGCTCCATTCTGTTTAAAAACAGGCCTTCGATGAGCCAGCCCTTCACAGTTCGCCTGAAGGGTCTAGCTCAGGAAACTGGAGTGTCACTTGAACACAGTTTAATGGCTCCTGTAGCATACCCGCCACCGTGGCAGTGGCAGACAATAGACTGCGATATGTCTTTCCTAGAAGTTACAAAACATGCGCCTATTGCCCATATCCGAACATACTTCCTGGAACTTCAACGCAAACACACGTCCTGAGTTCTTTGCAGATGCCTCTAAGTCCAACTCCTTTGTGTCCTACGCTGCTGTCGGTCCACTCTTTTCGGATGCTGGCCCTCTACATCCAGCCACAAGTATTTTCACAGCGGAAGCTAACGTGATACTTGTGGCGGCTAAACACATCAAACAATTACAAATACAAAAAGCAGTAATTTATACGGGCTTCTCAGTGTGGTAACGGCTCAGCAAACCCTTAAAAAACAAGAAAACCCTGTCTTCGTCTCACTTTACTTCATTTTGTGCACGCTCTACACACTCAAACAACATGTTGTAGTATGCTGGGTGCCAGGGCACCGTGAGATCCGAAGCAACATGATTGCGGATCAGCTTGCTGCATCCGTCCACGAAAGCACTGCCACTACACCCATATCGATCCCGGCCCTCGATCTGAATCCCTCTCTCAAACGAATGCTCAGCTACTACTGGCAGGGCAACTGGTATAGACACACACAAAACAAACTTCACAATATAAGCCACACCTCAGCCATTTGCCGCCAGTATCGAAATCGCGTCATACAGAGGTAATACTAACGAGACTCAGGATAGGACACACATACACGACACACACATATCTTTTGCCCGGTGGCGATCCACCATTGTGTGACAGATGTGGTGAAGCACTAACAGTTCATCACGTTTTATTCCAGTGCGAAGAGTTAGAAACTCAAAGAAAACAACACTTTCCATTACCCTACCGACAACGTATACCTTTACACCCTGCAATGTTCGTCGGTAGGGAACCACTTTTTAGTCATAAATTGGGGCTAGCTTTTTTAAGAGATGTTCGCTTTTATCATGTTATATACCCAGGCATGCGTAGCGCCATCTCTCAAGAGAGGCTGCTGCTGCAGTGACTGCATTGAAAAGCACTTGCCTCGCAGCCCTTGGACGCAAGGGTGCTGATGAGGCACTTGTGCTAGTGCAAAATATTTTTACACGTGTTTTTATTATCAAAACCATTTGTCACCACTTTTTACTATCTATATCACGCCGCTGTCATGATTTTCATACTTATGTTATTACCCGCCCTATAGCGAGGAATTTTGAGGCCCCTTTACAGCCAAGCTACATATCATTGTCCTTATCTCTAGTAATTGAAATGGCGCTCTTTGGCCATCAATTGGTCTTGCACCATTCAGCGCCACACATCATCATCATCATCATCGCGGAGATGACCCTTCTCAATTCGCGTGAGGGGTGTAATTGAAGAAACCGGGGTACGCCTTTTTGAAAACTGTCTTAAGGCTCCCGCAAGATATCCGGCGCTTGGCAGTGGTAGCCCATTGACTGTGATTTGTCCTTCGTTGAAATAACTAAACACGCTCCTCTTGCACATATACTTGCCTAGTTTCTCGAATGGCAGCAGAAATGCTCTTGTCCTGAATACTTTACAGATGCTTCAAAGTGTTGTATTGGTGTGTCCTATGCTGTAGTTGGTCCATATTTTTGTGATTATGGTGTTCTGCACCCTAATTCAAGCATCTTTACTGCATAACCTTACCCGATACTAATGGTTGTTAAGCACATTCAGGAATCAAAATTACAACGCGCAGTTATATACACGGAATCCTTGAGCGTCGTAAAAGCTTTAAAGTCCCTGCAAGAACATAATAACCATGTCCTTGTGTCAGTTTACAGTCTTTTGTGCACGATCTACACAATCAAACAACATGTAGCAGTGTACTGGGTGCCAGGACACCGTGGGATCGGGGGAAATGTCTTGGCTGATCAACTTGCTGTATCTGCCCAAAACAACGCTGCTACCAATACATCCATAGCTGTCCCTGCGCTTGACCTGAAGCCCTTCCTTCGACGGGAGCTCAGGGCGTGTTGGCAGCGGCTATGGGATAAACAAACACAAACACAAATTACATGTAATAAAGCCGAGACTTGGAAATTGGCCACCAGTATCCAGATCATGCTACACACAAGTAACGCTCACCAGATTACAAATACGACACACAAACAGCACACATGCACACATGCATACACAGCACACATGCACACACAGCACACATGCACACACAGCACGCATGTTTGCGGCATCTTTGGTTTTGTGCGCATCGTGGAAGCGCACCGTAGCATGCGTATATATTGGCTTCAAGAAACGACAATACACAGTTGGTAGTCTGTGGTCTTTCCTGTCTCCCTTGTTTTCCTTCAAGTTTGTGCAACAAATCAATTGTTCAAGTATGAACCAACTAGTCTGCAAAAAAGTATTCCTTCAACAAATGTCTAGTTCTGCGGACTCTTTCCTACGTTACCTGAAGAAGCCACAAGCATCTATGGCTTGCATGAACATTGTCGCACATTCCATCTGCATGTCTCGATATCTGTCTTACTGCTTAAAGAAGAAATACGTTCCAATTGAAGTGTGAGTACTTTTCGGCGCTCTGAAGCCATCCTGGGGCCACGCCAAGAGAGTTTGTAAGATGATGAAGTCTGAATCATGGAGACAAGTGCGATTCTATCTTGACTGGCTCAGGGTAGTACTCCAAGAAGACTGTGGTGGTGATACAGGCCAGCAACAGTTCGCAAAGAACACAAGGAAGGCGAATCAGTTTGCGGAGTTCTTGTGGCAGAACGTCAGGTCAACCTGTACTTCAAAACCACGACTGGTTGAAACAGGCAGTAGTGTCACTTACCTGGGAGACGTAAGGATTCCTACAACAGTGGAGCAAGTTCTCAAAAAGGGTCCCAAATGCAGTTTACAACCCCGTTCAACGCGTCCTGAATTGTTGTTCCATGTGCATTGATTTGGCCAACATGTACAAGAGCAGGACCAGCAGAGGGCCATCGGGGATGGAAGGGCTGCCTGGTGAAAGCCGTGAGTGACCAGCGGGTTCCTAGGCCTCCTATAAGATTCGTCGTCGAGGCACTCAAAGAAAGGAATTTGATGGTTCTAACCTCAGACAAAAAGGGAGGTTCGTGGTTCTTCCTTAACAGATGTACGAAGACAAGACACTAGATGCAGTGTGCAAAAACTTCAAGGAGGTGCATTGCTGTCCAAATAAACGAAAAACAAGGTACAAAAACTGTTGAAAGAAATGAACCTTGATGCGCTCTGCAGAGAAGTGGTAAAAGCAAGCAATGGGACGCTACAGTCATTTTCACCTGGAAGACGCACAAGTGTGATTGCCCGCTACGCCTCATTGTGTCCGAGAAGGGATGCTGGCAAAGGGTAGTGTCACGGTACCTACAAGGCATACTTGGTTCTCTTAACAGCGGTGACCCTTTCTTAGTACGAAGTTCTTCAAAAATTGCTTCTACTTTGAAGGAAGGCTTACCAGTGGCGTCCACGGCTTTTTCAATTGATGTGGAAGAAATTTTTTTACACAATTCCACATGCCGCGCTTTTTGATGCTGTCAGGAGTGCAATCGATGAATTCGGGGTAGTTAATTTCCAAAACATGTATGGTATCTTCGTGAATAACTTTTTGGAACTTTTCAAATTCTACCTTGAGTCCACTGCAATCAGCCACCAGGAAGGTATGTATGTCCAAAAAGCTGGAATTTGTATCGGTTCTGCAGTTACGCCTGTCCTCAGTGACATATTCTTGGCAGCCTTCGACCAACGCCTGAAGGATGAGCTGTCCCATTTGGATGTCGTTCGCACCTTCAGGTACGTGGACGACTACCTTATCGTGCTTGGGAAGGTCCCATGTGAACGTGTACAGGGTGTTGTGAAAGGTGTCCTTGAGGTTTTCAACAGACACTCCAGTGGCCTGAAGTTCACGCACGAAATGCTGGTCGAAAATGAGGCCCAGTTTCTGGACCTTCGGCTGAGGTTTGCCAAGGAGCGCATCTGCGTCAAATACAATCCGCGATCGAAGAAAGGCTTGTTGCCTTTTGATAGCGCGCACTCGGAGTTGATTAAGAAGGACATTGTGTTGTCAGCTTGTGCGGCAGCCTTTGACAAGTCTTGCCCTCATCTGATGTTTGAAAGCTTTGAGAATCAGGTAGCTCGTCTGGGCGCGGCTGGATACCCGGCACAGATTTCAGCTAGTGCTTGCGAAAGCCTTAGAAAAATACAAGGGCGGGGGTCCAAGCGTTGAAGGAAGGGAGAGGAGGCCTATTCATGTTATGCCGTACTTACATAGTGCTTCCCACAACGTAAAATGGTGGCTAATAGGTACGGTGTTGATGTACTGTTGTCAGCGCCTACAAAGTTAGGTCAGATTTGTTCGTTAATGACTAAACAAAAGAAGGTAAAATGCACAAAAAATATGCGAACGTGTTCATTAGGTGTGTATTTGCTGTTGTATATCTGATCCCTTTGTCATGTGGGAGGGTGTACATAGGGCAGCCGGGGCGTCGCATAAACGAACGCTTGCGTGAGCACAGTCTGGTCGTAAAAGGAAAAAAATTGTGGTCATTTAGATTTCCACTGTAGGACATGCGGTTGCACCCCCTGGTTTAAGAATGCGTCTGTCATGGCTAGGGCACGTGAAAACACCAAAAGGCAGATTACCGAAGTGTACTTTATCAGGCAATTTAACGACAAGTGCATAAACATGCCTTCAATTTCACTGTCAGACAGAGAAATGGTCTTCCTACATGGTCATGTGTAATGTTGTGAGTAACGCCTTGCATTGTGTTCTCTTCCATTTCTCTTCCTTGGTGTTGTTCATGAGTGTTCCTGTTTTCTTTCCCATGTGACGCTACGTGATGTTTTGTAAGGTTTTAAGGTTGTTATATTTTTGACTCTCTCGGCGTACTGATTGATTGATATGTGGAGTTTAACGTCTCAAAATCACCATTTGATTATGAGAGACGCCGTAGTGGAGGGCTCCGGAAATTTTGACCACCTGGGGTTCTTTGACGTGCACCCAAATGTGAGTACACGGGCCTACAACATTTCCGCCTCCATCGGAAATGCAGCCGCCACAGCTGGGATTCGAACCCGTGACCTTCGGGTCAGCAGCCGAGTACCTTAGCCACTAGACTCTCGGCGTACTGCTTCTTCGCGTTTGCTAACTTGGGGCTGCTCGGACTGACTATAAAATTGTTATTTTATTGTTTTATTCGGTGCTAAGCGCTATTTAGGGTGTTTTTTAAACAAAAGTCTCTAGAGTACGTTTTCGTATTTTCACGCCTTTGTTGATGCTTGGTGCAATAAATAATAAATAAATCTTAGACTAAATAAGATCGCACACCTTGGGAATACGCAGTTTAGATTGTGGTGGGTACCACTTTTGTATTTTGCCATTCTTCGAATTTGTCATTGTGGTGGCAGTAACTTTTGAATTGATTTGTTTTGAGACGGCTTTGTCTGCGGCATCTTTGGTTTTGTGCGCATCGTGGAAGCGCAGCGTAGCATGTGTACATATTGGCTTCAAGAAACGACAATGGACAGTTGGCAGTCTGCGCTCTTTCCTGTCTCCCTTGTTTATCTTCAAGTTTGTGCAGCAAATCAATTTTTCAAGCACACATGCATATTAGTTATCTGGCGGTGAGCAACCCATCTGTGAGAGATGTGGGGAACCGCTTACGGTTTTTCATATACTTGCTGAGTGCAATGAGCTAGACCCTCTAAAAAAACACTTTTTAGTACCATACCGACACAACTTCCATTACATCCAGTCATGTTCATCGGTAGAGATCCTCTTTTTAAGCTTGAATCACTGTTCATGTTTTAAAAGATATAGATAGTTTTCACTCCATATTCCGAGGTGATCCGTAGCACGACCCCTGTACAGAAGTCGAGGCTGTGGTGGTTCTAATAAAGACAGCACCTGCCTCGCTGCCCTTGGGTTCAAAGGCATGCATTGATGAGGCATTCGTGCTAATCTCATCTCTTCAATTCAGTTTTCTCACCACGAACATTGTCTCTCACTTCCGATACACACACTTCACGCCACTTCCATTATTTTAAATACTTGTATGTTTTAACCCACTTCAGGACGTGCAATTTTAGACCTCTTTACAGCCACGAAACAGTACCATAGTTCATATCCTGTACACACTGTATCAAATCATGCACCATATTCATTTTATCAGCGTTTTCCATGACGCTCTTTGGCCAAGTATGGCCCTTGCGTCAATAAAACCCATATATCATCATCATCATCAGCAGCAGCATCATCATCATCATCATCGCTTTTATGAACAGTCTACCCATCCAAGCAACATGTCATGTGCTGGGTGCCAGGACACCACAAAATACAAGGAAACGTTCTGGTGGACCAGCTAGCTGGATCCGCCAACAAAATCACATCCAATACATTGATACCAATTGCTGCACTCGACTTGAAACCTTTTCTATAACGAATGCTCAGGGGCTACTGGCAGAGCACATGGGACACACACACAGGTAATAAATTGCATATCATCAAGCCTCAACTTGGTCATTGGCCGTCATTATCAAAATCACGCTACACAGAAGTAATCCTTACCAGGTTAACAACAGGACATATACACACGACACATACATTTCTGTTGTCTGGGGGCGATCCACCTTTGTGCGATAGATGTGAAGAAGCACTCACCGTACTTCACATTCTAATCCAGTGTAAAGAATTAGACACGCTGAGAAGACAACACTTTCCGTTACCCTACCGACAACAGATACTCCTCCATCCTGCATTGTTCGTGGGTAGGGAACCACTTTTTACTAACAAATCATTGTTAGCTTTTTTAAATGAAATTCGTACTTTTCATATAATATACCCGGGCATTCCGTAGCATGACCTCTCCGGAGAGGTCTCCGCGGCGGTGGCTACCCTCAACAAAGCACTTGCCTCATGGCCCTTGGACGCAAGGGTGTTAATGAGTGAGGCACTTGTGCTAGTGTCATACATGTCCACCATCGTTTTTATCATCACAAACTTTTGCCATGCATTTACACCACACACCTTTCACGGCATGGCCATGATTTTATTACTTCTATATTTTTACCTGCCTTAGCGCGAGGAATTTCAGGAATTTCATTTCGCTTATCACAATCATTGTTCATATCTCTAGTAAGATCAACTGGCACTCTTTGGTCGAGACACGGCCCTTGCGCCACAATACGTCCAACATCGTCATCATTGCGTCACGTGGAAGCACAAAATTTTCCTAGATGTTGACAAATTTCCCTTTTTCCCTAAATACAACCCAACCCGAATTCCCTAGATATAGGAAAATTTCTCTAGATTTGGCAGCACTGCGGGAGCTAGTGGCCGACAATAAACAACCAGGAATATAATATCGCAGCCTAGTTGGCTGTATCAGCCAATTGGAAGCAAGAGACGGGGTTCTCGTTTAGCGCGCACGCGCTCCGTTCAATGAGTGATCGGGAAGAAGGCTTCAAAAAAGGGCGAAGGCAGCTAATCATTTCATGTGACACCTTTTTGAAGGGTGGAAAAGTGCGGACATAGAAATCAGCTTCAAATCGAGCTCAAGATGGTGGCGATCGGTCGGCTGCTTGGCCAGCGGCGCCCGCGCGAAGTTCGAACAAATGTCACCTTTCTCGGGGCATTTCGCAACTCTCATAGTGACTTTATAACAACGTTTAACCAATTTATTTATCGAAATTAGCGTTCACCATTTCAGAACACGTGCGTATAGGAACAAAAAATTTGAAAAATCTACTTTCTGGTCATTTTTCACCATTCTAAGGCCTGCGTAATGGCAAAGACCGGTCGATTAGTGATAACGACTTCCCCGTGGTCGCGGCGATGCCTTAACGAATAAGCGCAAAAAGAGTGATAGAGATGTGACCAGTGGCGATGAACGTGCCATTTTGACTCACTCGGCGAAGTGATGGTGGTACGCGCACGTCATGGGCGTTCGAAAATTCGCCGCAGCCGCGTCGCGCGTGGCCGCTTGCGCACGTTGCTCGCGAAAACCGAACAGGCTGCCCGCCGCCCCCTAGCACGATCCCTAGAGAAACATGCGCGAAGAACGTACAAACACGTGCATACATTGGACTGCAAGCGAAGTGGCATGCGATGGCGAGAGTAGCATCAGTAAGCTACATATTGCACGCAACTAGCCAGGGATGACTGATTCAACGTCAGTGGATCGCAATTCAGTGGAACGGCGTGTGTTCATTGCGAACGGGCGACGCTCAACACGCGAAAAGGCTTAACTTGTCAGCGGAGGGGTTGTTCGCACTTTTTAAAACACACACACACACACACACACACACACACACACACACACACACACACACACACACACACACACACACACACACACACACACACACACACACACACACACACACACACACACACACACACACACACACACACACACACACACACACACACACACACACACACACACACACACACACACACACACACACACACACACACACACACACACACACACACACACACACACACACACACACACACACACACACACACACACACACACACACACACACACACACACACACACACACACACACACACACACACACACACACACACACACACACACACACACACACACACACACACACACACACACACACACACACACACACACACACACACACACACACACACACACACACACACACACACACACACACACACACACACACACACACACACACACACACACACACACACACACACACACACACACACACACACACAAAGCGTTTCGGTCACTATATGGCCGTTTTTATGGGCGACTCCATATACAACGAACTACTGATATAACGAAGATTTATTGCGCCACTTTGGAGTTTGTTCTAAACGGGTTCGACTGTAATGAAATCAGAGGATGTGAATTCCCAACAGCTAGTGGAGCTGTTTACTAGCCTTGTCCCAAGCAACTAAGTAGAGGTCAATGGAAAGTGTTTTTTTTTTCAGAGAATTTCTTTGAAAGTGTTCTCTAGCGGTTGTTAAAGGGACACTTAAGAGGAACGTTAAATTGGTTTCGCCATTCTCTAAAAAGGTCTCATCTTATAAAAAATCGTGCCAATACCCTGTTATGTAATCACCTTCTGCTTGTACTTTTTGTCAGAAACATGTCACATCTGTGCAATTGTTTTTTGTGCCATGTTTATTGCGGCCTTGTTCAAAATTAACTGCTGTCAGTGTGCATGTTGACATATGCACATAAGGCGGAGCTTTTAGTCACTCAAGCATCTGTTGCAGTTCAGTCCTTACGTTAGCGTTAATTTATGTGTGCGTGCTTGCGTGCCTACGTGCGCGACTTCATAAAACTTCATGTCCCACCAACTAGCCCATTAGTTTATAATATATAAATTTAACTCCAAGAATTTTAGTATTGTTAATTTCACCATAACATGTCTCCTATTAGAAAAGGAAATCAAGTTCAAAGTATCACTTTAAATTTCGAGTGGAAATCTCCCCTAGTGACGTTGCGGATTTCGAAGTGTACTTATCGTGTTTTGGTGTTGTTGTTCAACAAACTTTTCTCAGACTTGAGATGTTACGTCTATGGGCCCCTTAGAGCTTGATGCACTACATGTCTACCGTTTAGGAACTGCGTAGGTTCCAGTAGGCACTGTCAAAATATGCGACGTCACGGCAAATGGTGCGGCAATTTTAAGGTGGCGTCGCCACGACATTTTCTTCTGTGCGTTTTTTCGCTCTTCTCGCTGCAAACGAGGTGTATTTGGTATCCTGTAATTGCAGTTTACTAATATGAGAAAAATCGTTTTGCTCTTAGTGTCACTTCGACTGCATAGTGAAAGTAACTGCATGTACTCCGACATTACTGTGAATGTTGCCTTCATTTGCACAAGGTTAATGTGCACCTAAATCAAGGCACGTCCTCTACATAGGATTTGTCTTATCCTGCATCTTTCTGGTCGGCAGTCAGTCACTCTAACCACTAAACTACAGTGGTGGTGTCACTAGTTTCCGATTGTTGCCACTCTGAAGAGTTGCTACTTTAAAGCTGAGTGTTTCTTTATGCTTGTATCTGCTCCTTTCTTGTAACCTTATGATAGATACATACGCATCATTGCATTTTGCATTTGTGTATAGATCAGTAGTTTTGTCAAGTTAAGGGTAGTTGACGTATTCGAAAGATTGCAGGTATGCCTTTTTCTTTTCATTCAGCTAGAGAAACCCAACAACAACTGAAATACGAAATAGGGCCAAAAATGATGATGTTAATTTGTCCTGCATTTTACCAAGGGTTCTAGTTGCCAACCTGCGAAAGGTGGAAGCAGCTTCCTGCGTCATATTTATCTACCACTTTGAAAAACAGCGAATTATGAGTTAGAAACAGAAGATACATGCCTCATGATTGAATGTTTCGGCTAGGTAGAGTTTGAATGAAGCCACGATGTGAATTACCACCAT
This sequence comes from Rhipicephalus microplus, assembly GCF_043290135.1. NCBI lineage: Eukaryota > Metazoa > Arthropoda > Arachnida > Ixodida > Ixodidae > Rhipicephalus > Rhipicephalus microplus. The sequence continues at coordinate 143,017,959 of NC_134702.1, forward strand.
AAACAGCTCAAGCCAGCTGAGAACCATCTGGTATTGCATGATGGTCCCAGCAGTATCCCAGGGGGAAACCAGTAGACTGCTTTAACCAGCACAGAAAACTAGCAAGCACGCTGCTCGTAGCAATACAGTCAGCAGGCAGCTTTCTGGGACCACCAGCGGGCCAATAGACAGTGATAGTCCCGATAAAGAACCAGTAGGCACCCTGCTGGAACCAGCAGAAAACCAATAGGTGCACTGCTGGAACCAATACAACTAGCAAGGGATCAGCAGCTTCACTGCTGGTTCCATAAAAAACCTGCAGAATACCAGCAAGAAATTTTCACCTGGGGAAATAGCCGTCCAGAAACCTCGTAGTGTTACGTTTACGCCAAGGAAATGCTTATTTTCTAATCAAATCACGTATTGGTGGTTCGCATCGGTTTAGCAGAGTTCAAATTACCCCCCTCAAAATGGAAACACTCAGTTCACTGTTGCCGTGCAATTTTTGTTGTTTGCCTTGGTCAGGCTACGTCAGGCTTCGTTCTGCATTTGTTCCACGTGTCAGCGCTACTAGGGCTGTATCCTTAGGCCACTTGGACCATAATACGACCAGCATGTGAAAGTGAAGAACCCGGAAGACGAGGAAGCACAAGTTTGCTGGAAATCGCTACACGACGACGAGGCTGCCTACTGACACAGACGCCGGTAGTTCGGCGACCGCGAAGAAGCTTGGGGACATAAACAAGGTGTACCAGGCTCCACTAGAGAATTCTGCGCTCCAAGGAAACAGGATAATGGACATTGGTATTCTTTCTTCAGTGTTTTCATCGCTGGCATGTTCCGAATGCATGAACACAACACTGAAGCTCGAGGAACGCTCTCACCAAGGGATATGCTCGGCTTGTGTGGTCGTGTGTACCGACTGTGGGTTCAAGCGCCCATTTCATACGTCGAGAAAGGTGGGTCGTGCCAATGAGAACACTTTACGTCTGGTTTATGTGATGTGCCGGTTAGGAAAAGGGCATGCTGGTGCGAAAACTATTTCCAAAGTGATGAACATGCCTGCTCCTCCACGTCACTCCGCCTACGACTAAGTGTCATCTCCGCTTTCTGCAGCGGCAAGAGAAGTGGCGTCGAAGTTGATGACTGATGCTGCTGTGGAAGTTCGTCGTGTTATGGGGAGTGCCGAGTGTGGTGTTTCAGGTGACGGCACGTGGCAGAATCGTGGCCATTCATCTTTGAACGGTTGTGTTTCTGTGATTTCTGTTGAGACGGGAAAGGTTATTGATGTTGAGGCCCTTTCTAGTTTGTGTAAGTATTGTAAAGCGAAAAGCAAGTTGAGGCAAGATAGTGATTCATACCAGGAATGGAAAGCAAACCACACTTCCTGTCAAACAAACCATGAAAGAAGTGCTGGCAGTATGGAGACGGTTGGTCTATACCGAATATTTGAAAGGTCGAAAGGCAAAAACGATTTGAAGTACCTGCAGTACTACAGCGATGGTGATTCCAAAAGCTATGCCGCTGTAAAAGACATGTATGGAAAGGACAGTGTGCAGAAACTGGAATGTATTGGGCATGTCCAGAAGCGTGTTGGCTGCCGCCTCAGAAAACTGACGAAGACTGTGCGTGGACTAGGTGGTAAGGGAAAGCTCACAGATGCCCTCATTGACCGCCTGCAAAACTACTTTGGCATCGCCATAAGGGCTAATGTGGGGAACCTTTCTGCAATGAAAAAGGCTACCCTTGCCAGTCTTTTTCTGTACCTACAAGAAGCCGAGACATGGTCTGTGTCAACTTGGACCAAAAAGCTGGTGCGGATACCAAAGTGTCGAAGCACTCGGCTATGGGAAATATGTACACAAAATGGTGTGATCAACGAAGTTAAAACTGTTTACAGTGATCTGTGCTCTAATGAACTTCTAAAAAGTGCCTTTATGGAAGGACTCAAAATGCTAATGAGTGTTTCAATGGTCTAACAGTTATGTTTGCCTTGCATGATGCTGTGGCACACTTTAATTATGGCAGTGTAAGCACCCTAGATATCTTGAGGCAAGCTGGCATAGAACCAGGGTACCACACAACGAAAGGTTGCATCGCCAGGGATCACCTGCGCATGCAGAATGCTAAACGCAAGTCAGCGGATGGGACAAAACAGGCCAGGAAGATAAGACGAGCAGCCACCCCAACAAAAGGAGACAATAATACTTCGCAGAAGGGCCCAGCTATGAATCTGGTGCATTTTAAGCCGGCATGCGAAGATTGGGACCTTTTTTAAAGGCTCGGAAATCTTTGTTTGCGTTTTTCTGAAAATAACAATTTGCTCCAAATGTTGCGACGCAAACTTTCATAACGTATTTCTCAGCGTATACTTTGAACTGAAATTTTGTACAATCATTTACAACATATATGTCTGTGCAGTGAACTAGAATAAAAGAAATCCATCGAATATTTGTCAGTTCACAGCTGAATTCTCCAACTGGTTCAGTCTAAATTGGCTCTTTTTCCCCGTTTTTCGGCTTTTTAGCATTACTTCCTTGATATTCACTGCATAATATTTCTTCTAGTTCACTGCATAGCTCCAGCCATTAGTTACACAAATGTCAAAGCTTTACTGAATAAAGCCACCCATTAGTCACTTATCACAGCTGGCGTGGCTAGCACTTTTAATGCATTTTTTTACAAAGATTACCTCCCAATGAATAGATATTCAATATTTTGCACTCTAAATAGCTGGGTAAATTAAATATGACATGCTGGTTTTGAGGAAAAAGTTATTTCATCGCTGCCTGCCCTTAAGATTTTTGTTTTTGAGTGGCCTACCACCTTAAGTGTCACTTTAAGACCTTCTTACACCCCCGCAGGGGTGAATGCGCAAGCAGGCGTTTGGTGTGTAGCGACACCACGGACCCGAGCTAACGGGGGGGGGGGGGGTTTCGAATCCCTCCCACGCCTAGCCGTCCGTGGCTTTGCCGTGTCCGGGGAAAAGGGGATCCTGGGGGTTGAACCAATGCTGGGTGATTGGACCTTTAAGGCCCCCCAGTGGCGGCAACACACCCCTTTGGCCCCGGCTTCACGTAGACGGCACCCCGGGATTGACCCGCCCGGGGGGAATCGGCAGTCGCCTTTTCCTGCCTCCACCTCACATCTTCGTCTTTTCTCTTACTTTAAATCTTTCCTGTCCTCTACTCTCTTCCGTTGACTTCCGTGTTTCCTGGCGGCAAGGGTTAACCCTGTGTGGCTATCCTACCTTGGATACATCATATTCGGTTATAGTGGTGGTGTACAGCTGGCGTCTGCAGGGCGTGTGCTTACAGACCCTGCAGCGTCTCCTTGTGGGACTCCATGGTGCATGGCTGGCGCCGCTGCCGAAAATAAACATTTTTATATGGCTAGTTCCTTCCCACCACTCCCTGATCGCCCTCAGAAAAGAGGGCGCACCGATGAAGTCTTCCAGTTTTTTGGTCACCAGAGAGTATCCTTTCCCCGATTCCACGTTATCCACGCTGACACACCCGGCAAATCAGTGCGAACACTTTCACCTTTTCTTGTTTCAAAGTCTTTCACAGAAATCTTTGGCCCGGGATATAAAGCATCGAGAATGGCAAGTGGTGACCTCCTGTTGGAGCTCCGCGACCAGAAACAATACGAAAAATTGTCTAATTTAGTGAAATTTGGAGATACCAAAAATCATAGTAACCCCACACCAAACCATGAACACCACCCGTGGTGTTGTTTCAGATGATGACCTGTTAGGGCTGACGGAGGCTGAACTCCTAGAGGGTTTCAGCGAACAGAATGGCATCAACGTGAAACGAATAAGGATGAGACGTGATGGCGAAAAAGTCCAGACTAAGCACCTAATACTTACGTTTAATTCAAGTATACTGCCCGACTTCGTTGAGGCTGGGTACATCAAGCTTCGAGTGAGGCCATACATACCAAACCCTCTACAATGTTTCAAATGCCAGCGGTTCGGCCACAGTTCGCAGAACTGCCGAGGCCGCCTAATTTGTGCGAAATGCAGTGCTGAAGAACACACACCTGATACCTGTGAAAACTCTATTCACTGTGCCAACTGTAATGGGGAGCATGCCGCATACTCACGGTCATGCCCATTCTGGAAAAAAGAAAAGGAAATTATCACAATTAAAGTAAAACAAAACCTTTCATTTAGGGAGGAACGTAGGCAGGTGTCCTACCTACCAGAAACTAGCTTTGCCGAAGTGGCGCGTCAGGGGGCAGCGCCACGTTGGCCCGCGGCGGCTGTCTGGCACACGCGTAGTGAGCCGGCGGTGACGCCATCCGCCCCATCGGCGGTTGCAGCAAGTGCTGCTCCGCCATCCAAGAAAGACCCACCAACCTCCGAGTTGTAGGCCGCGAAGGTATCGTCTTTTGAGGCGAGGCCTTAAAACAAACGCAGCGCTCGCAAGAGCGCGTGTCCAGTGCCTCGCAAGAGGCAACGGACACAACACCGAGCGTGAGGGCGCAGCCAGCACCTAAGGATCGGCGCGACTCTGTCGACCGATTCAAAAAAGAAAAATCTCGTGTCACGGCCCCTGGAAAGGGTCCGTTAGCTTACTTTCCATCCTTGAGCACACAACACAAAACACATCTAAAATGGACACGCAGTGGAATGCCGGATGCCCATTTAATAACCTAGATGATATCAAAGACTGGCTTAATGACTATCAGCCAAAAGTTTTCTGTGTTAGAGAGACTCATTTAAAGTCGACTCATGTGGATTTCTTAAATCAATATGTGGTTTTTCGTAAAGATCGAAATGGTGGCAATTTCTCTTCTGGAGGTGTGGCCGTCATTGCACAAAGAAGCGTAGCATGCCAGCACATTGTGCTACAAAGCTCTCTTGAGGATGTGGCAGTTCGCGCTATTCTATTCAACCGTCTTATATCTATATTGCTCGATCTACATAGCCCCTGACGAATTATTCAATAAAACGGAGTTCAAAAAGCTTGTTGATCAGCTTCCAGAACCATATGTGTTAATTGGAGATTTTAATGCTCACAGTTTGCTATGGGGTGATACCAAATGTGTTGCGAGAGGTCATGCAATAAAAAACTTTCTTCTCGCATCTGGAGTCTGTCTGCTCAATAAGGCAAAGCCAACATACTTCAGTACAACACACAATACATATTCATGCATAGATTTAGCTATTGGGTCACCGTCACTCCTACCTTACTTAGACTGGAAAGTTATTAATAATCCATAAGGAAGTGACCATTTTCCAACTCTTTTAATAACAAAACAACGGGATGACCAGCCGTCTTGTCCTGAAAAGTGGAACTTTCATGTTGCAAACTGGGTGAAATTCAGAGAGCTATGTACACCTCGAAGAGGTAGACCATTTGGAAGTAGAAGAGATTGCCTACTATATTTCAGAATATGTTCTTATTTGTGCAAAAAAGTGCATACCGCAGTCCAGGAATGATAAGGTTAACACAAAGCCATGGTGGAATCGGGAGTGTGAAGTTGCTAAAAAACGGTAAAACAAAGCATGGAGGACTTTTTCTCGCTACCCAACAGCAGAAAACTTGATAACCTTAAATTGTTGCAAAGCGAATGGCAGGCGTGTTCGCCGTATAGCCAAACGGGAAAGCTGGACACGCTATATATCCTCAATGAACTCCTACACAGACGTCAGCAAGGTTTATAATAGGGTGCATAAACTTAAAGGACAAGGCCGAAATCCCTTTCTTTGGTGAATGACTGCGGTGATAAAATAGAAGAACAGGTAAACGCTCTTGGCGAACTCTTCGAGAAAATGTCAAGCTCAGAAAACTATACCACTAAGTTCTTACGCCACAAAAGCATAGCTGAAAATGTACCTCTGTGCCCGAACAAGCCTGTATCAGACGGATACAATAAACCACTAACACCATAAGAACAGAAGCTTGCCTTTGGTTCCTGTGGATGTTCTGCTCCTGGTTCTGATACAATTACCTATGAAATGATCAGAAATCTCTCTGATGAAACCCTGAACTGCCTATTAGCACTTTACAACAAGATTTTCAATACCGGCATGATACCATCTTCTTAGAAAGAGGCAATAGTACTACCAATCCTTAAACAGGGCAAAGATCCCTCTTCGGTAAATAGTTACAGGCCTATCGCCCTCACAAGCTGCCTACTCAAAGTGTTTGAAGAAATGATTAACTGCTGCTTGGTCTATTACTTGGAATACAACGGCATATTGGAACCGTGGTAGCCTGGTGTGATGAGTGAAGAAAACGACGACGGAAATGCGGGGCAAGGCGCGTGTAATGTGCGCGTGTATGTCAGCAAATCAGCTGATGACCTGTGGGGGCCTATAGAGGTGGCGTGCCACGATTGGGCCACGGGCGACCATCACGTGGCAGTGGGCTTTGTGGTTGGGGACGAGCCGAAGCAGCGGCAGACGGAAGACAGCGGGCCGAAGTGTCGGACGCAGGCGAGCCAGGTTCCGGCCAGGGAACGCGGCCGTCCACGCTGCTGCCGTCCAACCACCAGCTGGGGCGGCATTGCCGGCACGAGTACTGCATCTCGGGGCGCGGCCTGGCCTGCTGTTCTCTTCCTTGCTGAGGGCATCGCGGATCTCGGCGAGGCGTCCCCATGGTCAGCCGTTCGGCACAGTGATGAACGTGGCCTGGCTAATGGTCACGGTTGCGCTGAGCATCGCGTCTCGACGCAAGCTGTTCGCTGGATGGGCTGGCCATTCCCCGCATGGAGCATCGCGTCTCCGATGCGGGTTGACTGCTCCGTAGCCGCACCCATGCCATCAAGCGCCGGTGTCACCAGAGCGTCGCACATCGGCAAGGGACGAGCGAGACGTTCTGCCGGGCGAGATGCGGGCGTGTGTTCGGAGGACCACGGAGCCGGGTGGGGTTCAGGGTGGCCGAGGATCCAGGTGCCAGGAGAGTTCTGGCTGAATCGAGGATCGCCGAGCGCTGCCGAGCCGTACCGAGCGACGCGCCAGACTCGGACGTGGGCCGCGAGCTCATGAGCTGCAGTGTGCACCCGAGGGTACCTGGCGGTGCCCTGGCCAAGAAGAAGGAACGTGGGAAAAGGAGCTCGAGCGTGGAGGCCACGAAGGCAGACGAAGCAGTGCGCCGCTCGAGAGGACGAGTTCGTGGGAGCGTTCCTGAGCCGGACGTGGGACCCGTACGTGTCGGCCAGGTCGAGCTCCGGCGTGTTCGTTCGGGGTCGAGTCCGCCGGCCGGTACAAGGTGCAAGGACGGGGCCTGCTGAACGGCTCCTGCCTGGGTGCAGTGGCCGGGAGCAGGTTCGTGGGCGAGGCCCACCGGGCGTGGTCCTCGTGAGCCGGGGCCTGACCCTGAACCTCAGGAGTTGCGACCCTGACTGCTGGCCGCGATGTCCGACTCAACGGCGCTGCACACGGTAGCGCATCCGTGTGCCGTCAGCCGTTCCAGCCGCTCCAGCCGTGCCACCTTTGCCCTCGCGCATGTCGACGATCGCATCATGTCGGGATGACGGGGACCCAATCTGTAAGGCAGCGTTTTCCTCTTGCGAACTGAGAACTCTACGCGCTGGACTTGGAGTAAGAGTAGCCGCGAGCTCTCCGCATGCTAGAGGTCTGACTCTCGTACATGTTGCATGACGCTTGGCGTGTAGGGTCGGACATATAGTTTTGTTTTCACCTGCCACTTCGTTCTCTAGTGTACAATATAACGCTTCTTTTGTTCGCATCCATTGTTGATGTTAATCCTTTTTCGTCCGCTATCAACAAACATAGTGACGAACGTTCCTTAACCATCACACCGGGTTTCCGTACAGCTAGATCCACAACCGACAATCTTGTCCTCCTCGAGTCGTATATACGTGACGCGTTTGTACACAATCAATACTGTCTAACTATTTTCTTTGATCTTGAGAAGGCATATGATACTGCCTGGCGATACAGAATCCTGCAAGATCTACTGTATTTCGGAATATGTGGCAGGTTGATTACCATCTTAAAAGATTGCCTGTCTGAAAGGAACTTCCGTGTAAGAATTGGTACAGTGTCATCGTGCATATTTATTCACGAAAATGGAGTGCTGCAGGGAGGAGTATTAAGCTGCACACTATTAATAGTTAAAATGAACTCTCTTCGCTCTGTTATTCCACCTGCGATATCGTACTCCGTATATGTGGACGACATCCAAATTAGTTTCAAATTGGGTAACTTGAGTGTATGCGAACGCCAGATACAGTGAGGTGTTAACCGTATCGTGAAATGGGCTGATGAGAACGGTTTGAAGTTTAACACTGACAAGACTACTAATGTGCTTTTCTCGAGACGACGAGGTGTGTACCCTGACCCCTGCATACTAATGATTAGACAAAACATAGTCATCGCGAAAGAACAAAAATTCCTCGGTATAATTTTTGATTCCAAACTCACCTTCATTCAGCACATAAAACAGCTGAAAATAAATGTCTCAAGACCACGAAACTTTTAAAGATTTTATCGCATCAGTTGCGGGGGACAGACAGGCACTGTCTCATATCTCTGTTTCGAAGCCTGGTTTTGTCACGCATAGACTATGGATGCATAGTATATCAGTCAGCTTCAAGGACAGCACTGAAAATGTTGGACCCTATATGCCACTTAGGTATCCGGCTGGCACTTGGTGCCTTCTGTACCAGCCCTATTCACAGCCTTTATGCAGAGTCAGATCAGTGGCCACTAGACTATCAGCGCACGTATCTAGGAGTCAACTATGCAGTTAAGATCATGTCTCTGAAGCAGCACCCATGCAAAACACTTATGAACGATGTGTCTACAACCCAGTTATACCTAAAGCGTCCTTCTATCGCGCCACCGTTTCTATTGGCAATAAGACCTGCAGTAGAAAAACCTGCAATTTTTTTCAATGACTTAGAGGAAAGTGACCATGTCGAACACATCCCTCCCTGGCAGCAGTGTCCAGTCACTTGTGACTGGTCTTTCAAAGACATCAAAAAGGAAAGTTGTCCAAGTGCACTCATTGAGCAACATTTCTTTGCCCTTGAACACAAATATCGTTCAACTGCGTTCTTCTCTGATGGCTAGAAGTCTCAAACATCTGTATCTTGTGCAGCCTATGGACAAAAGTTCTCGGACACCAGAACCATGCATACACATACCAGCATTTTCACAGCGGAAGCCTATGGTATCCTGCTTATTATACAACACATTAAACAACACAAGATACAAAAGTATATAGTGTACACAGATTCTTTAGGTGTTGTCAGAGCCCTGTCTTGTGGCAAGTACAGCAAGACTCCTACTTTCAACAAGCTCCTTTACGAAATCTATGCAGCCTACGACCTAAATCTTTCTATTGTTATTTGCTGGGTTCCAGGTCATTCTGGAATTGCGGGCAATGAAATAGTGGAGAAGAATGCACGAGAAGCCGCTGGTCGGCAAACCATAGATATAACGTCTGTTCCGGGTATAGATCTAAAACCTGTTGTACGTAGAGGTCTACGCAACCACAGGCAAGCTGAATGGGACAGAGAAGTCGACAACAATTTCCACCTTGTAAAACCCCAACTGAAAAACGTTATCCCCCAAAAACTCAACAGGTTCGCCGAAGTCATTCTAACACGGCTCAGAATAGGCCACACTTATGCCACACATAAACACCTATTGGCAGGCACTGATCCACCTACTTGTATACACTGTGGAGAGAGTCTAACCGTTTTGCGTGGTCTCATACAATGCTCTGTGCTTCACCAAGCACGACTGACCCATTTCAGGGAGCTCTATTGATATCACATCCCACTTCATCCAGCGCTGTTTTTATCACTTGATGCAGTGGTGTACCTTAAGAGACTTCTTCATTATCTTAAGAAAGTCAAATTTTTAACAATGATATCATTCCGTCCTAGCCACCAGGCTGCGCCTCAAGTGTGAGGTACCACCTGGGGCATAAAAAGTATGTCTGAGCCTTCGCAGTTCTTGCTCAGGCAAGGACTTCAGCTGCGAGGGTCTTGGGCCTTGCAGACTAATTTATCATCACAGACTTCAGCCAACGAAATGAAGTTTCTTTTTCATCAAAGTGACATTCTTTAAATGCACTGTGTTTTAAATGGTTCGTAGATATTTTTTACACATCATTTGTTTTAATTTTTAAACTAATAACCGAAATGAAACAACACTTGTACTGGCGCTCTTTGGCCTTAGATTCCCCTGCGTCAATAAAACTTAACGAAAGAATTAGACCTTCATACAGCCACTTAACATATTCGTTGTTCGTATCCTTTAGTCTACCGACCTTTGCGATTTTCGCCATCATACGACTCTTGCGAAGTAAAACACAATTATTCTTCATTACTTCCCTTGCAGGGGTGTCTGTGCAAGTGGGCATTTGGTGCGTAGTGACACCATGGTCCCGAGCTAACAGGGGGGGGGGGGGGGCTGGTTTAGACTCTCTCTCACGCCTGGCCGCGCGTGCCATTGCCGCGTCCGAATAAAAGGGGATCCTGGGGGTGGAGCGACGCTGGGTAATTGGAACTTTAAAGCCCCCCGGGGGAGTAAACACACCCCTTTTGCCCCGGCTTCACGTAGACGGCACCCCTGGGGTGACCCATCTAGGGGAAATCGGCAGTCGCCTTTCTTTATCTCTCTCTCCCTACATCTTCGTCTTTATCAATCACTTTTTATCTGTCCTGTCATCTTCTCTTTTCCGTGTACTTCCAAATTTCCTGGCGACAAGGGTTAGCCTTGTGTGGATACCCAGTCTTGGCTATTCCATTTAGGTTATAGCAGTGTTGTATAGCTGGCGTCAACAGGACTTGCCCAGCATCTCCTGCCACGTCCCCTGGTTGGGCTCGGTGGTAGGGGGCTGGCACTGCTGCCGAACTTTAGAGTCAATTTATGGCAAATGCTTGCCCCCCCCCCTCCTCTTCCTGATCGCTCCCTGAAAAGGTGGCGCACCGAAGACACTTTCATGCTCAACACACCAAAACCAACTTTCCCAAAGTACCATGTTATCAATAGCCAGAACGAAAAGAAGACAGTACGTATTATTTCACCCTTCCTTTTGTCCAAAACTCTCACCGAAGCAATAGGTTCAGGCTATAATGTCATAAAGATGGGAAATGGCGATGTCCTTTTGGAGGTTCGTGACACAGCTTAATAGCTGTCTAAAGTTGTAGCATTTGGAGAAACCCCTGTTTCCGTGGGCCCACACAGGTCCATGAACACTGTACGTGGCGTCATTTTTGATGATGACCTACAACTCTCAGAAAGTGAACTATTAGAAGGCTGACAAGACCAGAATGTAGTCAAGGCACAGAGAATCATTATACAAGGAGACAAGAAAGAAACGCCAACCAAACACATAATTGTCATTTTTGGTACTAGTGACTCTCCAGAATCAATTGAAACCGGCTACTGTAAGCTCCATGTCAGATTATATATCCCCAATCCTCGTCGATGTTTCAAGTGTCAACGTTTCGGGCACGGGTTGCAGAGGGCGATTCACTTGCGCAAAGTGTGCACCCACTCAACACATATCGGACGACAGCACCTCAGAACCAACTCATTGTTCAAACTGTGAAGGAAGTTAGCCTGCCTACTCACCATCATGCCCCACATGGAAAAAAAGAGAAACAAATAGTAGAACTCAAGGTCAAGTTCAATCTGTCATTCCAAGACGCATGGAAACGTTCCTCACTGCACAACCCCTCTTATCCCTCCTTTGCAGATGTGACGCGCCGAGAGCTGCGCCGCATGTTTCTGCACCCGCGAATGCTACACAGAGTGTGGCCGCGGTCGTACCACTAGCGCCCCCGGCTGGAGCAGCCTGTGCTGCTCCGCCACCTGACAAACAGGGCTGGCAGACCACCGTGTCTGCTGAACCTCGGACCACTGCAAGTGCAGTTAGGTCCGAAAGCTCTGTGAACGTGCCTGCCGAGCAGGCACCATCCACCACCTCACCAGAGGCGATGGATACAAGTACAACTCTTCCGGTGCCTCAGACGCCGAAGGATAGGCGCAACTCATTGGAGCGCGCAAAGAAAGAAAAAAAACAAGTTACTGGGCCCCCAAAAGGCCCTGTAACCTAAGGCAACACTCTTGTACAGACAGCAACACACAACACTAAAATGACACAAATACTACAGCGGAACGTCAGAGGACTGCTGAGAAACCTCGAAGATCTCCACGAGCTCTTAAACGAACATAAAACGAAAGTACTGTTTGTGCAAGAAACACACTTTAAACCAAAACACACAAACTTTCTACGCAATTTAGTTATATTTTGAAAGGATCGAAATGATGCCAATGCGCCATCCGGTGTTGTTGCCATTATAGTCAATCAATGAATTGCATGCACACACCTGCCACTACAAACATCCCTTGGGCGGTGGCTGTTCGAGCAGTTCTTTTAAATAAGCTCGTCACCATCTGCTCTCTATACATACCTCCACAACGCCATCTTGTAAAGCATGAATTCCAGTCCCTCACTGGCGAACTTCCGGAACCCTACCTTGTCCGAGGAGACTTTGATGCGCATGGTAGCCTCTGGAATGAGTCTCGCTCCGATGCTCGAGGTCGCCTGATTGAACAGTTCCTTTTTTCTTCCAGTGCGTGCCTCCTGCATCAGAAAGGGCCAACATATCGCAACATAACTAGCAATACATAATTAGCAACATACATTAGCATAACATCCTCATCACTCCTGCCTCTACCTGAATGAGGAGTCATTAATAATTCATATGCTAGTGACCATTTTCCAATGGTTGTCAGCACATCAATAACAAATATATGTCCTGCACATGTTCCCTAATAGCTCACCGACGAATACGACTGGTGAAAGTTTCAAAAAATGACTCTAAATATTTGGACTGACATGGTGGCGTTAAGCAAAGAGGATGCTTGCGCTACTTTACAGCTTTCTTGGTCGATGCAGGAACGAAATGTATTCCCCAAAAAAGTGCACCGTCAGGCAAACGACGAGTCTCATGGTGGAATAGTAAGTGTCGTGATGCGCGAAAAAAACAAAATAACGCATGAAAGTTGCTTAGAAGCTCGCCTATAGCCGAGAATCTTGTAGACTTTAAGAACATCAAGTTTTGAGGAAGGAGCACGCGTCGACAGGCGAGAAGGGAAAGTTGGCACAAATTTTTATCAGGCATTAACTCATACACAGATGAGTCAGGAGTCTCGAACATAGTAAGATGGCAAGACAAAAAGCATATTCACTTCCTCTAGTGAACACACAAGGGGAGAGTTTGGAAGGCCAGGCTAACACTCTCGGAGCGCACTTCGAACGGGTCTCCAGCTCATCACACTATAGTGAAGCGTTCCGACGATACAAAACCAGAATAGAAAAACAGAGATTAGAGTGCGAACACACAACACATGAGGCATATAACGAATATTTCTGTTTGGCTGAACTACAAGCCTCACTTACCTGCTCCGATAAATCTACCCCAGGCCCGGACCGTGTGGCATATGAAATGTTAAAACACCTGCCCACTGAAACCCAGAAAGCTCTCCTCTGTCTGTATAATGCTATATGGTCTCCCGGCGAGCTACCGCCAGCCTGGAAGGAAGCTGTCGTTATCCCAATTCTTAAACAAGGCAAGGACCTGGCCTCAGTTTCAAGCTACAGACCAATAGCGTTAACCAGCTGTCTTTGCAAGGTCTTCGAGAAAATGATTAACAGGCACGTGATGCACATGCTTGAAATTAATGGCCTATTTTACCTATACCAGTGTGGGTTTCGAGAGGCTCGGTCCATCACTGACAACCTTGTCCGTATCGAGGCACAAATTCGCGACGCTTTTGTTCATAAGCATTTTTTGTTTCTGTGTTTCTCGATATAGATAAGGCATATGACACTACATGGCGCTTTGGCATATTGCGAGACCTGTCACATTTAGGTGTGCGGAGTAGAATACTGACAATTATCGAAAGATACCTGTCTAACCATACATTCCGTGTCCGAGTTGGTACTGTCTTATATCGAGTATTTGTCCAAAAAACAGGTGTGCCACAAGGAGGTGTATTGAGCTGCACACGTTTCATAGTTAAAATTAATTCCTTGCACCTCTCTCTCCCACGTAACACATTTACTGCATATATGTCGATGATGTACAGATTGGTTACAAATCGTGCAACATCTCAATGTGCCAACGTCAAGTTCAACTGGAGTTGAACAAGGTATCTCAATGGGCAAATGAGAATGGTTTTATACTCAACGCGCAAAAGAGCACTTGCGTCTTGTTCAGCCGAAGGAGGGGCCTCCATCCTGACCCCGACATTGACCTGCCTGGTCAACCTCTGTCAGTGAAGACCGATCACAAGTTTCTTGGACTAATACTAGACCCTAAACTAACCTTCATCCCACACATCAAGTATTCAAAAGACAGGTGCTTAAAAACAATGAATATTTTGAAAGTGTTGACCCGCACTACGTGGGGCAGTGACAAGAAGTGCCTGAAGAATTTATAGAAAAGCCTCGTACGCACACGCCTAGAATATGGTGCTCTAATCTATCAGTCGGCAACACCATCAGCCTTGAAGATTCTCGACCCTGTCCACCATCTAGGAATTCCACTCTCTACGGGTGCTTTTCGAACTAGCCCTGTAGAGAGTCTGTACGTGGATTCGAATGAATGCTCGCTCCTCCTACAAAGATGTTGCCTGTCTTTTTGGTACTTTCTGAAGGTGAAGGCAGACAAGAAACACCTTTCTCATTTCACAATTAACGATTTGTCTTGCTCTGCCTTGTTCGAGAACCGTTCTTCGTAGCGGCAGCCCTACTCGCTCCGTATAAGAGGCTTGGCTGAAGAAACAAGTGAGCATCTTCTCGAACACAGTTTGATGGCTCCTGCAGCATATCTACTACCGTGTCAGTGGCAGCTTATAGAATGTGATGTCTCTTTTGTTGAAGTCATAAAGCACGCACCACTTGCACATATACATACATACTTCATAGAACTACAACCTAAATACACATGCCCGGAGTTCTTCACCGATGCCTCAAAGTCCAACACTTCTGTGTCATATGAAGCGGTAGGCCAATTCTTTTCCGAGGCGGGCGTTGTTCATCCTGATGCAAGCATATTCACAGGAAAAGCTTACGCAATACTGGCGGTCATAAAACACATCAAACAGATAAAATTGCAAAAGGCGGTAATAAACACAGATTCGCTAAGTGTGGTCAAAGCCCTGAAAACTCCTAAAAACACAAGAACCCCGTGCTGGTGTCGCTTTACTCACTTCTGTGCACACTGTCCACAGCAAAACACCATGTGGTTGTCTGCTGGGTTCCAGGGCACCGTGAGATGCAAGGGAACGTTTTGGTCGACAAGCTGGCTGTCTTCACCAACGACACTACTTCCGATACCAATCCCTGCACTTGACTTAAAAGCTTTTCTAAAACGGACGCTCAGGGGGTAGTGGCAGAGCACGTGGAATAAACACACAGACTCCATGCTATTAAGCCGCCACTAGCTTATTGGCCGCCACTATCAAAATCGCGACACTCAGAAGTAACACTAACAATGCTTAGAACAGGACATACACACTCTACATCCATCATATTGCGGGAGATGTGGAGAACCACTTACTGTTCTCCACATTGTCGTCCAGTGCAATGAGCTATATGCTCTAAGAAAAAAACAACACTTTTTACTGCCCTACCCACAGCAGCTCCCTCTACACCCTCCGATGCTCATCAGTAGGGATTCGGTTTATTAAACTGCAATCACTTTTCACGGTTTTAAAAGAATATCATAGCTTTCACCCCATATTTCGTGGTTATCCGTGGCACGACCTCTGTACCGTGGTCGTGGCTCCGGTGACTGCATCTCCATTATGGTTTTATTATCATGACATTGTGACATCCACTTTCAGTGCACATCTCTCACGCCACTGTCATTTTTTTATTACTTCCATGTTTTAGCCGCGTTAGTGCGAGGACTTTTAGGGCCCCTTGACAGCCACGCATCATATCATTGTTCATATATCTAGTCTTTTGAAATGGCGCTCTTTGGAAATCAATTGTTCATTGCGCCATTAAAAACCACTCATCATCATCATCAACCATATCCATCTGGGTCATCTAGATTCCTCCCCACGAACAATTGACGCTACGAAAAGTCGAGGAGTTGACAGCGCCACTTCCACAACCACTTGTTCTTGAAGGTTAAATTTAATGCTCATAAAACGCTATGGGGCACTGACCAAACAGACCAAAGAGGGCAACTCATTAAAGTTTTTATTTTATTCAATGACCTCTGTGTTTTAAACTGTTCCACACCGACATACTTCTCACCAAGTTAACGCAAGTTTGATTGCCTCAATCTAGCATTGTGTTCACCTTCTGATTTTAATAATTTTAAGTGGGAAGTCCTCGACACTATATACGGCAGTGATCATTTACCCGCAATCATCAAACTGTCATGGTCACTACCCACCACCACCTCCAAATCACGCCGCTAGCAAGTACAGCTTGCGGATTGGGCATTGTTTTCAGAAAACCCGAAACTTGAGGACATTATATCGCCATATATCACCATCGATAACATTAATCACAAAATCCTAGAAGTTTTATTTGCAGCCAAAGAAAACTCCATACCGCGATCGTCCACTCATGTCCGAAAAACGAGAAATGCCTGGTGGACAAAAGAGTGCACCGTAGCAAAGAAACTGCAAAACAAAGCTTCGAGTGTTTTGAGGAGGCACATCACAGTACAGTAACCTCGTGAACTTCAAACAGGCCAAGCAAAAGTGCAATATATCCGTAGGTAAGCCGAAAAAACTTCATGACACAATTACATAACTTCTATGAATAGCACTGTCTCATTTGTACGATTGCGGGACCAGTTGAGAAAATTGAGAGGAGACTACACAGCCTACACAATACCCATTCTCACAAGCCCAGATATCCAGAGAACACAAGAAGAATTCGACATATTAGGGGAACATTTTTACAACATTTCCAGTTCAGTCAACTACACTGATACTTTCCTCGAATACAAAGAAACTGCAGAGGAGCAGAAACTACCATTCACAGGCACTTAACACGAAGCTTACAACTAACCCCTAACACTACAGGAACTAAATATGGTACTCTCACATGGTAAAAAAATGGCAGTATGTCCCGAGAACATGCACTACTCTGTGCTGGCATACCTGTCCGAATCATCTACAAAAGTTGTAGATGCATTTTTCTACATGGTATGGCAATCTGGATGTATGCCAGAACAATAGAAAACTGCCATAGTAGTCCCATATCTGTAAGCTGGAAAACCCCCACATCCTCTAGCAACAACAGACCAATCGCTCTTACCATCTGTCTGGCGGAAACTTACGAAACTATCCTAAATTTCAGACTGTCATTTAATCTCTACTCAAAAAAATCTGATAGACAATCATCAGTGCGGTTATAAAAAAGGTTGCTCAACCACTCACCATCTTGTTTGCCTGGAGCATGAAATCGAGAGGCTTTTCATCACAAGCAGCACTGTTTTGAAGTTCTTTTCGACCTAGAAAAGGCCTACGATACCACGTGGTGACACGGAATTCTGCAAGACCTCGCTAATCTAGGCATTCGAGGCAAAATGGTATAATGTTTGTCAGATTTCATGACTAACAGAACATTTCATGTGCGGTTAAGCACTGTGCTTTCACGTACATTTGTTCGGGAAAACGGCGCACCTCAAGGCTGCGCCCTTAGCACTACTCTTTTCATAGTAAAAATGAATTCAATTATTACGGTCATATTACCCACAATCATGCACTCTCTATACGTTGACGACCTTAAAATCGCTCGTCGTGCCTCTGACCTATGAAGATGTGAGGCGCAACTTCAAGTTACTATAAACAAACACATTGGGCTGACAGAAATGGCTTCCGATTTTCTACACAAAGACGATTGGTGTGGTATTTACATTAAAAGCAGGATTATTTCCAGACCCAGAGTTCAGAATAAACAACATGGCGATGATAACAAAGTATGAACGAACCCCACAGGGGCGCCTGTGAAAGCAGGCGTTTGGTGGGTAGCGACACCACGGACCCGAGCTAACGGGGGGGGGGGGGTGTCGGCTTCCTTCCACGCCTAGCCGAGCGTGGCTTTGCCGTGACCGGGGAAAAGGGGATCCTGGGGGTTGAGCTGACGCTGGGTGATCGGATCTTCATGGCCCCCCTGCAGAGGCAACACACCCCTTTGTCCCTGGCTTCACGCAGACGGCACCCCTGGGCTGACCCACCCAGGGGAAATCGGCAGTCGCTTTTTCCTATCTCTCTCCCCTACAACTTCGTCTTTATCTCTCACTTTCAGTCTGTACTGTCTACTTATCTCTTCGGTTTACTTCCAATTTTCCTGGCGGCAAAGGTTAACCCTGTGCAATTAGCCTACCTTGGTCTAGGCGCAATGGGTTATGGGAGTGTTGTACGGCTGACGTCTGCAAGCTTTCAGCACCTGCAAACTTGCAACGTCCCCTTGTTGGGCTTTATGGTGGGTAGCCGCGAACGCTGCTGAACAAAAATAATACCGGCAGGCATGGAGGATTCCCCCTATGTCTTATTGTACCTTGTACGGCCTAAAGCAGGTACGCACCGAAGACATAAATTTCTCCAACCAGCCAATAGGAACATTTCCCCACTTCCACGTCATTCACTGTGAGAAAACCAGAAAGCAAGCCAGGATCGTATCTCCTTTAGTAGTTGTCAGGTGTCTTACTGAAACTATCGAGGCTGGATACAAGGTAACTAAAATAGATAGCGGAGACCTTCTCCTCGTATTCGGGACAAAGCACAATTTGCAAAGCTAGACAGCCTCTCAACGTTTGGTGAAGTACCGATCACCATAACACCACGCAGATCTATGAGCATCACTCGCGGAGTGGTATCTGACGCAGACTTACTTGACCTGAATGAAAGTGAACTTTTTGAAGGGTGGAAGAGCCAAAATGTTACTAATGTGCAGAGAATTATCATCAGAAGAGGTAATACGGCAACACCGACGAAACACCTAATACTCACGTTTGCATCCAGTAAACTACCAGAATCTATTCAAACAGGGTACACGAAGACATCTATCAGGCCGTACATACCAAACCCTCGTCGTTGCTTCCAATACCAGAGGTAACGCCATGGCTCTCAAACCTGTCGGGCTCGCCAGACTTGTGTACAATGTGGAGTCCTAGGCCCCGTGTCTGCGAACTGCAAACAACCGCCACACTGTGTAAACAGCGAAGGAAACCATGCCGCATATTCACGCTCCTGCACATACCGGAAAAAAGGAAAAGAAATAATTACATTAAAGGTGAAAGAGAACATATCATTTAAGGAAGCACGGCGAAGTCGCACTATTCTATGGACCTACATACGCTGATGCGGCGCGTCAGGTGGCACCGCCGCACCAGCCCTCGCCACTCCTTCGGCCCGTGCATAGCGATCTGGCGGTTGTGGCACCTGCTACCAAGGCGGCTGTAGTTCAGGCTACACAGCCTACTCCCAAATAGAAACCGGAGACTCCAGAGTCCTCAGGTCTCAAGGCCTCACCTCACCAGGCGAGACCCAAAATTCAAACAAACAGCCCGCACGTGCGGGCATCCAGTGCCGCCGAGGAGGCAATAGATACGTCGGTTCCCCCTTTGCTGAAAGAGCGGCGTGGCTCCTTGGAGCGCGCCAAGATAACAAAAAAGCAGATAACAAGGCCTGGTGTTGGCCCTGTTACGTGAACTCAAACTCCCTCTCTAAACAGCCACTCGTTTTCGTACACACAGCCCTATTTTACATTCACCATGAACACTCAAATCATACAATGGAACGTCAGGGGCCTTCTCAGAAACCTTGACGACATCCAAGAACTTTTACACGAACACTCAGCAAAAGTGCTGTGTGTACAAGAAACACACCTTAATTGAATCACACCAACTTTTTCGTAAATACGTTATATTCCGAAAGGACCGTGATGATGCCATGACATCATCCGGAGGTGTTGCCACTATAATGAATCAAGGGATTGCATGCAGACACTTTCAACTCCAAACATCTCTTGAGGCAGTGGCTGTTCGAGCTGTGCGTTTCGACAAACTCGTAACAGTTCGCACTCTTTACGTACCTCCAAGCTATCTCCTACAAAAACATGAATTCCAGTCCTTAATCGATGAGCTCCCAGAACCTTTTGTTCTCCTTGGAGACTTGAATGCGCATAGCAGGCTATGCGGCGACTCTCGTTGTGACGCCCGAGGTCGACTGATTGAACAGTTTCTTCTCTCTTCCAGTGTGTGTCTTCTTAATCGAAAATAACCAACTTATTATAACCTCGCTAACAATGCTCATTCCTCAATAGACTTAAACATAGTATCTCCATCGCTTGTACCTCTACTTCACTGGAAAGTCATCAGTTCCCCCTACGGAAGTGACCACTTTCCCGTAGTTTTAGGCACACCTACATCAACTGAATGCCCGCCAGAGGTTCCCAAATGGCTATTAGGCAAAGCTGATCGAGAAGGTTTTATACTATCACTCATTTTAGTTGGCGCGGCATATGCACTTTAAGCATTGGTGCTGCTGTCAACTACCTCACGTCGTTTTTGATTGATGCAGCAACAAAATGCATCGCACAAACGAATGGACACCCTGGGAAACGACGTGTGCCATGGTGGAATTCTGAGTGCCAAAATGCGCGCAAGCAGCAAAGCAAAGCAGGGTGGTTCCTTCGGAACTCACCGACAGCCGAAAATCTTGAAAGCTTTAAGAAAATAAAGTCTCAAGGCAGGAGAACACGTCAGCAGGCCAAAAGGGAAAGCTGGCAGGAGTTTTTGTCAGGGATCAATTCATACACACAGGAAGCTAAAGTCTGGAACATGGTTGGTAGGGTAGCAGGAAGACAAGCACACACACTCCCACTGGCAAACGCACAGAGTGACACCTTGGAAGATCAGGCGAACTACCTCGGTGCACACTTAGAGCTGGTGTATAGCTACTCGCACTATACTGAGGCTTTCCAAAAATACAGAGCAAGAATAGAAAAGCAAAAACTCGAACACAACTGTACGAGATACAAGGCGTACAATCAAGCTTTCAGCTTAGCTGAGCTCCAAACATCAGTGAACTCCTGCAGTGATTCCGCTCCAAGTTCTGACCGTGTGGTTTACGAAATGTTAAAAAAGCTACTAATCGAAACTAAAAAAAACCTTACCTTGTTTGTACAATGCTATTTGGTTCTCTGTCACTATCCCTACTTCCTGGAAATTTAAGAAGTTCTTATTATTCCCATTTTTAAACAGGGCAAGGACCCTTCTTCAGGTTCGAGTTATAAGCCGATTGCGTTTACAAGCTGCTTGTGCAAACGTTTCGAAAAAATGATCAACTGGCGACTTGTACAATTCCTTGATACAAACGATTTGCTCGACTCATTTCAGAGCGGGTTTCGAGAGGGTAGATCCACCACCGACCACCTTGTTCGTATCGAGGCACAGATCAGAAATGCTTTCATTCATAAGCAATTCTTTCTTTCTGTGTTCCTCGATATCGAGAAGACTTACGATACAACATGGCACTTTGGAATAATAAGAGACCTGTCCCATCTCGGTGTGTGCGAAAGAATGCCTAACATAATCGAAAGCTACCTGTCAAACCGGACATTCCGCGTTCGAGTAGGCAGCGCACTCTCGCCAACATTGTTCAAGAAACAGGCGTGCCGCAAGGTGGTATACTTAGTTGCACACTTTTCTCGTCAAAATGAATTCTTTGCACTTGTCCATTCTTCGTAATATGTTTTATTGTACATATGTCGATGACGTCCAGCTTGGCTTTAGATCTTGCAATCTGGGCTTGTGTGAACGCCAGGTTCAGCTTGGTTTGAGCAAAGTCTCCAATTGGACTGAAGAAACTGGGTTCCGGCTGAACGCACAGCAAAGCACGTGTGTCTTGTTCTCCAGGAAGAGAAATATTCATTCCGAACCCGATATTGAGCTGCATGGGCAACGTCTTTCCGTTAATACCGAACACTAATTCTTAGGCCTAATCTTGGACACGAAGCTAACCGTCATACCACATATGAAATATTTTAAAAACAAGTGCATAAAAGCTATGAACGTTTTAAAAGTGTTGTCTCGCACTACGTGGGGAAGCGACAAAAAGTGTTTAATGAATATGTATAAAAGCCTCTTACGTACCCGCCTAGACTATGGGGGAATATTATATCAGTCAATGACACCTACTGCCCTTGAAATGCTTGATCCTGTTATCATCTAGGCATCCGCCTCGCTACGGGTGCTTTTCGCACTAGCCCCATAGAGAGCCTGTACGTGGAATCGAACGACTGGTCGCTCCACTTACAGAGGTGTTACATGTCTTTTAAATATTATCTTAATGTAAACACAGATACGGGTCACCCATATCATTCCACAATGACATGTCAAGCCTTGCTGTGTTTGAAAAACAGCCTTTTATGAGACAGCCCTACTCACTCCGTGTGAGGGGCTTAGTGGAGGAAACCAGTGGGCTACTCGAACGCCGCTTGATGGCTCTCACAGTATGCCTGCCAGCGTGGCAGTGGCAGGCGATAGATTGCAGCGTGTCTTTCTTGGATGTAACAAAGGATGCACCAATCACACATATCTAGACATACTTCCTCGAACTACAACATAAACACGCATGTCCTGAGTTCTTTACGGATGCTTCAAAGTCTAACACTTCTGTCTTGTACGCAGCCGTCGGCCCATCCTTTTCGGAAGCCGGCATTCTGCACTCTTACACAAGCATTTTCACCGGCGAAGCTTATGCCATACTTGCGGCCGTTAAACACAATAAGCAAATAAAGCTACTGTTTGCAATAATATACACAGATTCCCAAAGCGTAGTAAAAGCTCTGAAAACACCTAAAAAGCACAAAAACCCTGTCCCTGCCTCGATTTATTCATTCCTATGCACAGTGTACTCATCTAAGCATCATGTTAAAGTCTGCTGGGTGCCTGGACACAGCAAAATACAAGGCAACGTTCTGGTAGACCAGCTAGCTGAATCTGTCAACAAAACGGCTAGCAATACATCGATACCACTTCCTGCACTCGACTTGAAAGCCTTTCTAAAACGAAAGCTTAGGGATTACTGGCAGAGCACATGGGACACACACACAGGTAATAAATTGGCCGCCAGTATCAAAATCACGCCACACAGAAGTAATACTCACAAGGTTAAGAACAGGACATACATACACTACACATTCATTTCATCTGTCTGGTGGCGATCCACCTTTGTGTGAAAGATGTGGAGAAGCGCTCACCGTACTTCACATTCTGATCCCATGTAAGGAGTTAGACAAGCTAAGAAGACAACACTTTCCATTACCCTACCGACAGCAGATACCCCTTCACCCTGCAATGTTTGTCGGTAGGAAACCAGTTTTTACACATAAATCATTGTTAGCCTTTTAAAGAGGGGTTATTACTTTTCATATTATATACCCGGGAGTTCCGTAGCACGACCTCTCCCGAGAGGTCTCCGCTGCACTGGCTAACCTCAACAAAGCACTTGCCTCACGGCCCTTGGACGCAATGGTGTGAATGATGGAGGCACTGGTGCTATTGCCATACATGTCAATCATTGTTTTTATTTTTACAAACGTTTGTAATGCATTAACACCGCACACTTTTCACGCCATGGTCATGTTTTTATTACTTCTATGTTTTTACCCGCCTTAGAGCGGGGGATTTTATGGCCCATATACAGCCGCTCATCCATATCTCTTGTAACATGAACTTGCGCTCTTTGGCCATGAAATGGCCCTTGCGCCACATGACATCAAACACCATCATCATTCATAAATACGTTATTTTCCGAAGGACCGCAATGATGCCTTGACATCATCCGGAGGTGTTGCCATTATAGTGAATCAAGAGAGTGCATGCACACACTTATAACTCGAAACATCCCTTGAGGCAGTGGCTGTTCTAGCGGTTGTTTTTGATAAACTGATCACAATCTGCACTATTTACACTCCCCCTAGCTATCAGCTGCAAAAACGTGATTTACACTCCTTAATTGATGAACTTCCGGAGCCTTATGTTCTCCTTGGACACTTTAATGCGCATAGCAGGCAATGGGGTGACTCTCGTTGCGACGCGCGAGGTCGACTGATTGAACAGTTCCTTCTCTCGTCGAACGCGTGTCTCCTAAATCGAAAAGAACAACCTATTAAAATCTCGCAAATAACACCTACTCCTCCATTGACCTAAGCATAGTATCTCTATCTCTTGTGCTTCTACTCTAGGGCAAAGTCGTCAGTAATCTGTACGGAAGTGACCACTTCCCCGTAGTTTTGAGCACAACTAGAGCAACTGAGTGTCCACCACGTGTTCCCAAATGGCTCATAAACAGAGCCGACTAGGAACAGTTTTATACAATCGCTCGTCTAGGTTGGAGTGACATATGTACTTTGAGCAGTGATGTTGCTGTCAACTACTTCTACGCGTTTTTAATTGATGCTGCAACAAAATGCATCCCACAAACAAATGCACACTCTGGAAAACGGCGTGTGCCATGGTGGAACTCTGAATGCCGAAACGCGCGCAAATAGCAAAGCAGAGCAAGGAGGTTGCTTCGGAACTCACCGACAGCCGAAAATCTTGATACCTTCAAGAAAATAAAGTCTCAAGGCAGGAGAACGCGTCGGCAGGCCAGGAGAGAAAGCTGGCAGAAGTTTTGGTCAGGTAACAATTCATACACACAGG
The DNA here is from genome assembly GCF_043290135.1 of Rhipicephalus microplus. Lineage (NCBI taxonomy): Eukaryota > Metazoa > Arthropoda > Arachnida > Ixodida > Ixodidae > Rhipicephalus > Rhipicephalus microplus. The sequence goes on from NC_134702.1 coordinate 143,042,628, forward strand.
AGGCTAAAGTCTGGAACATGGTTGGTAGGATAGCAGGAAAACAAGTACACACACTTCCACTCGTAAACACTCAGGGTGATACCTTGGAAGACCAGGCGAACTTCCTTGGTGCACATTTAGAACGGGTGTCCAACTCGCCCCACTATACTGACACTTTCCAAAAATACAGAACAAGAATAGAAAAGCATAAACTCGAACACAAATCCACTAGATAAGAGGCATATAACCAACCTTTCAGTTTAGCTGAATTCCGAACATCTCTAAACTCCTGCAAAACTTCTGCCCCAGGTTTTGACCGTGTGGTGTATGAAATCTTGAAAAACCTACCAATCGAAACACAAAAAACTTACTTTCTTCCGATGGAGGCGGAAATGTTTTAGGCCCTTGCGCTCAGATTTGGGTGCACGTTAAAGAATCCCAGGTGGTCGAAATTTCTGGAGCCCTCCACTATGGCGTCTCTCATTATGATATGGTGGTTTTGGGACGTTAAACCCCACAACTCAATCAATCAATCAAATCAAAAACTTTACTTTGTTTGTACAATGCTGTATGGTTTTCTGGCACTATCGCTACCTCCTGGAAAGAGGCTATTATCGTTCCTATATTGAAAGAGGGTAAGGACCCTTCTTCAGCTTCGAGTTATAGGCCTATTGCACTTACAAGCTGCTTGTGCAAAGTCTTCGAAAAAATGATAATCTGCCGACTTGTACATTTCCTTGAAAAAAAAAACAATTTACTCGACCCATTTTAGTGCGGGTTTTGAGCGAATAAATCCACCACAGACCACCTTTTTCGTATCGAGGAACAGATCACACACGCTTTCGTCCATGAACAATATTTTCTCTCTGTGTTCCTCGATATCGAAAAGGCTTATGATACAACATGGCGCTTTGGAATACTAAGAGACCTGTTCACCTCAGCCTGCGCGGAATAGTGTTTCACATAATCGAAAGTTACCTGTCAAACCGGACATTCCGTGTCCGAGTGGGCAGTGTTCTTTCGCAAACATTTGTCCAGGAAACAGGCGTGCCGCAAGGTGGTGTACTTAGCTGCAGACTTTTTCTCATCAAAATGAATTCCTTACGCTTCTCCATCCCCTGCAATATGTTTTATTGTACATATGTCGATGACGTCCAGCTTGGCTTTAGATCTTGCCATTTAGCAATGTGTGAGCGGGAGGTTCAGTTAGATATAAACAAGGTCTCCAAATGGGCAGAGGACAACGGATTCCGGCTGAACCCAGAAAAAAGCATATGTGTCTTGTTCTCCCGAAAGAGAGGCATCCACTCAGAACCCGACATCGAACTGAACGGTCAACGTCTGCCTGTTAATGCGGAACAGAAATTCTTAGGCTTAATCTTGGACAACAAGTTGACCTTCGTACCGCAAATCAAGTGTTTAAAAACCAAATGTCTAAAAGCCATGAATGTTTTAAAGTATTGTCACGTACTACGTGGGGTAGTGACAGGCAATGCCTCATGAATCTTTATAGAAGCCTCATTCGCACTCGCTAAGATTATAGGGCCGTTGTTTATCAGTCTGTGACTCAAAGTGCTCTGAAGATGCTGGACCCCGTGCACCATTTGGGCATGCGCATTTCTACCGGTGCTTTGCGCACCAGCCCAGTAGAAAGCCTTCACGTTGAGTCAAATGAGTGGTCGCTTCATCTGCAGAGAACTCACATCCTTTGTATACTTCCTTAAGGTGAAAGCAGACAAGAAGAACGCCTCATAGACTACTATTAATGATTTGTCGAGCTCCATTCTGTTTCAAAACAGGCCTTCGATGAGGCAGCCCTTCTCAGTTTGCCCGAAGGGTGTAGCTGAGGAAACTGGAGTGTCTCTTGAACACAGTTTATTGGCTCCTGAAGCATACCCGCCACCGTGGCAGTGGCAGACTATAGACTGCGATGTGTCTTTCCTAGAAGTTACAAAACATGCGCTTATAGCCCATATCCGAACATACTTCCTGGAATTTCAACACAAATACACACTTCCTGAGTTGTTTACAGATATCTCCAAGTCCAACTCCTCTGTGCCCTTTGCTGCTGTCGGCCCATCCTTTTCGGATGCTGGCCCTCTACATCCAGGCACAAGTACCTTCACAGCGGAAGCTTACACAATACTCGTGGCGGCTAAACACATCAAACACTTACAAATACAAAAACCAGTAAGTTATACGGACTTCCTCAGTGTTGGAACTGCTCTGCAAACCCTTAAAAACAAAAAGAAACCCTGTACTCGTCTCACTTTACTCCATTTTATGCACGCTCTACACACTCAAATAACATGTTGTGTGCTGGATGCCAGGGCACCGTGAGATCTAAGGCAACGTGATGGTCGATCAACTTGCTGAATCCGTCCACGAAAGCACTGCCACTACAGCCATATCAATTCCGGCCCTTGATTTGAAGCCGTCTCTCAAACGAATGCCCAGGGACTACTGGCAGAGCAAGCGGGATAGACACACACAAAACAAACTACACGTTATTAAGCCACATGTTGGCCGTTGGCTGCCAGTATCAAAATCACGTCATACAGAGGTAATACTAACGAGGCTTGAGATAGGACACACATACACGACACACACATATCTTTTGTCCTGTGGCGATCTACCATTGTGTGACAGATGTAGTGAAGCACTAACAGTACTTCACATTTTATTCCAATGCAAGAAGTTAGAAACTCTAAGAAAACATCACTTTTCATTACCCTACCGACAACATATACCTTTACACCCTGCAATGTTCGTCGGTAGGGAACCACTTTTTAGTCATAAATCATTGTTAGCGTTTTTAAAAGAAATTCATAGTTTTCTTATCATATACCCGGGCATTCCGTAGCACGAACTCTCCTGAGAGGTCTCCGCTGCGGTGGCTACACTCAACAAAGCACTTGCCTCACGGCCATTGGACGCAAGGGTATCAACGAGTGAGGCACATGTGCAAATGCCATACATGTCCACCATCGTTTTCTATTATCACCAACTTTTGTCCTCTATTCGCACCACACATACCTTTCACGGAATGGTCATTATTTTTATTACTTGTATGTTTTTACCCACCTTACTGCGAGGAATTTTATGGCCCTTATACAGCCACTTATCACAATCATTTTCTATATCTTTAGTATGATGAACTGGCGCTCTTTGGCCGTGAAATGGCCCTTGCGCCACAAAACAGCAGACATCATCATCATCAAAGTATGAACGAAGTTCCTTGGGGTTACTATTGACTGTAAACTGAAGTTTCTTGCTCATATTAGTGCTCTCAAAATCAAGGCCAATAAGGCGCCTAATATTTGAACGATTTTGTCGCATAGGCTTTGAAGTTCTGATCGGTCATGCCTATTGAAGGTTTATTGTTCCGTTGTGCGTAGCATTAGACTGTGGGTGCGTTGTTTACGGCTCGGCCACAGAATCCTACATTCGCCGTCTGAACCCCGTACACAATCTGGTCTGCGTTTATCAAATGACGCCTATAGAATATCCCCAGTCCGGAGTTTGTACATAGATTGCTATAAACCTGCGCTATGTCAGCGCCGCGTATTTTAAACCCTCTGTTATCCGCAGGGGCGCCTGCGCAAATAGGCGTTTGGTGTGTAGCGACACCACGGACCTGATCTAACGGGGGAGTTTCGACTCCCTGCCACGCCTAGCTGTGCGTGGCTTCGCCGTGTGAGGGGAAAAGGGGATCCTGGGGTATGAGCTGACGCTGGGTGATTGTACCTTTAGGGCCTCCCGGCAGAGGGAACACACCCCTTTGGCCTCGGCTTCACGTAGAGGGCACCCCTGGGCTGACCCGCCCAGGGGAAATCGGCAGTTGCCTTTTCCTATCTCTCTCTCCCTACATCTTCGTCTTTCGTTCTCACTTTACATCTTTCCTGTCTTCTCCTCCCTTCATTTTACTTTCAAATTTTCCTTGCGGCAAGGGTTAACCTCGTGTAAATATCCAACCTTGGATAGATATATTAGGTTATTGCAGTGGCGTACTACTGGCGTTGTGCAGACATTTTTACATGTTCTGCCACGTCCCCTTGTTGGGCTCTTTGGTGGGTGGTAGGCGCCATTACTGAACGAACTGCACTTTTCTATGGGATCACGAAACCCCTTCTCCCCCCTGTTACTAAGCGCGCCTCCGACGACGTTACGAAGAGCGCTATAAGTCTCACCGCTGCAACCACTGTTACAAAATACGGCGACGCCAACACGGTCCCGAAGGCACCAGTGCTTCGAACTCCGCCGGGAAGGTCACCAGCCGTTTGGTAGCGTAGGTTTTTTAGCTCACGACTGCTTTTGCGCAGAGCTGATAGACGAGCGGACGAGATGACGGTGAGTTAAACAAGGTTTATGTACAGCATATATACAGAGGCGTTACAAATTTGGCACTGGCGCCGACAGTTTAGAGACTCGAAGAGCCGAGTTCTCTTCTCTGACACATTAGTCTACTACTCGCGACGCGCCGCAGGGCTTTTTTTATAGGCACCGAGAGGATTCTTTGGGTAACCAAATGTCCAACAAGAAGTGCTGCTGGCCATGAGGTCAGAATCATTCAACGAGAATCCGCCACTGGGCCACGTCATTCTCATCGAATCCGGAGCCGTTGCGCTGCACGCGGCTGCACCCAAGGACGACTGACGTCGCCACGCATTGCGTCAGACTCGCCAGAGAAGAAGGCGCCGATTGCTTCGACGGGCTCGCTGTGCGTGCGCGACAGAAAGGCACATCCGCGCGATGACGCCATTGAGTTGTTTGCGTAAGGCGGGCTCGCGTGCTGACCTTGACACAGATTGCCTTTTTCAGAGGCATGGACGTTTGGAGTGGACTCGCAGGCATAACACCCCGCAGGGGCGTCTGCATAAGCAGGCGTATGGTGTGTAGCGACACCACGGACCCGAGCTAACGGGGTAGTTTCGACTCCCTCCCACGTCTAGCCGTGCGTGGCTTTGCCATGTCCGGGGAAAAGGGAATCCTGGGGGTTGAGCCGACACCGGGTGATTGGATGTTTAAGGCCCCCCAGGCAGAGGCAACACACCCCTTTGGCCCCGGCTTCACGTAGACGGTACCCCTGGGCTCACCCACCCAAGAGAAATCGGCAGTCGCCTCTTTCTGTCTCCTTCTCTCTCTCTCCATCTTCGTCCTTTCCACTACTTTTGATTTTTCCTGTCCTCTCCTCACTTCCTTTTACTTCCACAATTCTCGGCGGCAAGGGTTAACCTGGTGTAGATATGCAACCTTGGGTAGATATATAAGGTTATAGTGGCCATGTACGGCTGGCGCTTGCGTCTCCATCGCGTCTCGCAGCGTCTCCTTGTTGGGCTCGGAGGTGGGTGGCTAGCATGGCCGCCAAATAGCTACCAAATTCATGGGAACTCCTAGCCCTCTCACAACCCATCGCCCCTCCAAGAGGTGGCGCACCGATGCAATTTTCGAATTTCTTCCAAACAAGAAAGACAACTTCCCGAAATATCACGTCATCCACTGTGAAACAACAGAAAAGAAAGCTAGAAGCATTTCACATTTTTTGTGTCCAGATGCCTTATCGAAACACTGGGCGCAGGGTACAAAGCCAAAAAGACCGCCATTGGTGGCCGCATTGGTGGCACAGTACCAGAGACTGCATAACGTTACATCATTTGGGGATAAGCCTATCACAATCACACCACACCGAACCATGAACACCGTGAAGGGTGTTGTATCCGATGGAGACCTGATGGACCTCTCTGATGAGGAGCTTCTAACTGGCTCGAAAGAAGAAAATGTCATTCAGGTGAAGCTTATCAAAATAAGAAGTGAAAATAAAGAAACCCCCACGAAACACATCATACTTAACTTCGCATATACTGAAATAGCAACAGGATATCTTAAACTGCCAGTCAGACCATACATACCTAACCCGCGGCTCTGCTTTAAGTGTCAGAGGTTCGGGCACGGCTCCCAGAGCTGCCGAGGACAGCTTACCTGCGCGAAATGTGGCACCAAAGGGCATACCACTGACGATGACTGTCAGTTACAAGTCCACTGCGCAAACATTGAGGGTGACCATCCCGCATATTCCATGTCATGCGGGGCCGGGAAAAGAGAAAAATAAATAATAACCACAAAGTTTAAATTGAAGATTAGCTTCCGTGAAGCGCCGCAGCGCGTTTCCCCGCATTTTGCTAGGAACACATCGTATGCCGAAGTGGTGTGAGGGGGGTCAGCACCACTTCGGTTTTTGGCAATGCCTTGGACCGCGCCTAGCCTGCAGAGGCAAACGCCACAAGCTGCCACGGGAGGAGCGGCCTCGGGTGCCCCACCCTCCTTGAATACAGCCCCACCGAAGGTCCCTGTGAACCCTCGCAGCAGCCAGGGCTCCACACAAACTAAAGTGGTCCCCTCGAGCCTCCAGCCCGGTGGGGTTGAAGGCTCCGTCTGTCACGAAGAAGCCTACAACGAAAACAACATTGTCTGTCGTCTCTTCTGAGGCGTTGGACACATCAACTGCACCGGCGCAGACTGCGCCAAAGGAGCGGTGAGGTTCTCTCGACCGCTCTAAAAAGACCAAACAGTAATTACAGGACCTTCTAAAGGCTGTGTAAGATAAGTCACTTTTCTCTTTAGACACCAGTCACACTCATTTTGAACACACAGCACTTCTTTACTCCCTTATACGAAGACAAAAATTATACAATGGAACGTCAGAAGACTACTTCGAAACTTTGACGAAGTCCAAGAACTTCTACACAAACATTCCCCAAAAGTGCTGTGTGTACAAGAGACACACTTGAATTACAAAAACAGCACGCCGTCGTGCAGAGCTGGCCTTAAACCGAGATCCGGCAGCCGCTGAGCTTCGTGATAACCTCAACAGACTCACCGCTGCGGCGCGTCGCTGCGAGAAGCGTCTCGCCCGCGAACGGTGGATGGACTGGTGTGCGTCACTCGGTCCATCGTCTTCAACCGCCTCAATATGGCGAACGTTCCGGAGTATGGAACTAGGCGCCCGTACGCCGGACCCAGCGGCCAGTGCGTGTCTGTCTTCTGGATGCACGCCAAGCCAGTTCGCTCCAGAAATAGTTAAGGCTTTCTTCCCGGCCTACAACCTGGCCCCACCACAATTCGACTGTCCGTGTAACCTGCCTCCGGAGGTTGGCGTGACTCCCAGTCCGTCGGACATCGAAGGCATGCAAGCGCCATACACGATGGCGGAGCTCCAGGCAGCAATTGACCAGGCAAAAGTACGCAAGGCACCAGGACCAGATGGGATCTCCTATGAAGTGTTCAAGAACATGGATGGCCCTGCACTGCAGTGGCTGCTGGACACGCTTAACGCAGTCTGGACGACCGGAGGGCTGCCTGAATCGTGGAAGCATGCCGAAGTTGTGCCGATACCTAAGCCGGGAAAGCACCCGAACAGCCTCTCTAATCTTCGGCCGATTGCTCTAACGTGTACGTTGTGCAAGCTTCTTGAACGCATGTTGGCGTCGCGCATCTCCTGGTGGCTGGAAAAGCACGCCTGGTACCATCCGGCCCAGATTGGCTTTCGACCGCACCTGGGCACGGAAGATAGCCTAGATCATTTGACGTCCATGGTGCTTGTGGGAAGAAGATCAAGCAGCATTCGAACCCTTCTCGCCATGGACGTTCATAAGGCCTACGACAACGTCAGCCACTCTGCGATCAATCACATAATGCAATGGCTTCAACTTCCGCCTCGCGTCTGCGACTTTGTGGAGTCTTTTCTGGCACACCGTACCTTCTGCATCAGAGTAGGCAAGGAACGAACCGGACACTTTGTAATGAAGCGGGGTGTACCGCAGGGCTCGGTTCTAGCCCCGATACTCTTCAATATTGCCCTGTTGCCCCTCGCGTGGCAACTAGCACGCATTCCAGATGCCTTCTTCCTCCTGTATGCCGATGATTTGACTGTGTGGACACTACATCCAGACCTTCAACGCCAGCAGGAGGCACTCCAGAGTGCTCTCGACAAGGCGTCGGACTGGTGTGCGCGCATAGGACTGACACTATCTGCCACGAAGACTGCATTCATGTCTATCACCAACAGACGAGGTCGCCGTCGCCTCCTGCAGACGCCGATATGTTTGAGCCTAAATGGCCATACCCTCACCCCTGTATCCACTATACGTGTGCTCGGGGTCGAATTGGACGCATCTGGCTCTGCGAATGCGTGGGTTCGCTCTGCTCGCCGGAAGAGTGCTAATACCCTCCATCTCATTCGTCGCATCTCTCAAAAGACGGGGGGTGCCTGTTCTCGAATGGCCCGTATCTTGGTGCGATCAATCCTACAACCTCGGCTCGTTTATCAAGCTCAGTTTCAACGACTGACTTTGAGAGACTGGGACTTGCTCGAAACCGCCAACCGAGATTCCATGAGGGCGATTACATGCCTTCCCCGTATGACACCTATCACGACCCTCCAGGCGGAAGCGCAGCTCAACACCATCGACGAAATTGTACACCAGCGTCGAGTCGCTCGCTACCTAAAGAGTCAAGCTGTTCCTGCGGCGGCAGCTCTAGCTCACTACTATGGTTCAACGCTGCCACAGCCTGACGCACCCGTGGCAGAAGTTCCACCATGGCTCAAGGCACAGGCCAGTGACAACCGACCACTGACCCGCCTGCGACAATCCACCCGACAAGCGGCGCAGGAGGGCATCGTCACTACCACCGAGAACTCACTAGCGGTATACGTAGACGCAGCTACCGATAATTGCGTTCTGCACACCAGTCTCGTATGCCCCGCGCAACCTGAAATCCAACATATCTGCTCTTACGTAACAGAGGCACCGTTCCCATCCGTATTAGCGGAGCTCACTGCTATACGGGACGGGTTAACAGTTATGATATCCAAAATGGATTCTTTGTCACACGATAAATTGCTTGTATATACGGACTCCACGCAGGCAGTTCGAGAGCTGCGAAAAGTGACCAGCTCCATCGATATAGCCTCCGATATACACCGACTGATCCACTCATGTGCCTGTCCTGTCCGCGTTCTGTGGACCCGCCGGTCTGCACCGGCTCAAGTGGAAGCAGATGCTGCTTGCCATCCAGCGACTGTTCAACACCCGCTGCCTCTACTTCGTTTGTCCCCGAAGGACAGCTTGCTTGTGCACAAAGAAACCCTCCGGCGCTCCACGCGTGCTCTCATTCCTCCGCGTGGATCTGACCTTCCCGGCGGCTTAACTCGCCGAGAGGAGGTTGCGCTCAGGAGGATTCGTGTGGGCGCCGCCTTGACTCCTGCAATCCGGGCTACATGGACATCTGGTGCACAGCCTCCCCCAACGACGTGCCCATTCTGCGTTGCCCCAGCCACAGAGGCAACGCTTGATCACCTATTGGGAACCTGCCCGGGCCTTCACCAGGCTCGCACTCGCCACCTACGCGGCCTTCACCACCACCCCGGCCGACCACCTGACTTGACGCGCTGGACGCACGGTCCACTGCATCGACAACTCCTGGCCTTCATACAGGAAACAAAACTTTTCCTTTTTATTTAACTGATGCTGTAGGGCATACTAGCGCCAATAAAAAAAAAAAAAATTACAAAAACACAAATTTTCTACGTCATTATGTAAGATTCAGAAAGGACCGCAATGACGCTGTAGCTTCATCTGGTGGTGTAGCCATTATAGTTGTTTAGGGCGTGGCATGTACACATCTACTGCTACAAACATCCCTTGAGGCAGTGGCTGTTCGAGCAGTTCCTTTGAACAAACTTGGCACCATCTGCTCTATTTACATATCTCCACAGTACCGTCTCAAAAAACACGAATTCCAGTCACTAATACATGAACTACCGGAACCTTATGTGGTCTTTGAGGACTTGAATGCACATAATGGTCTGTGGGGCGACTCTCGCTGCGATGCACGAGGTCGCCTTATCGAACAGTTTCTCTTTTCTTCGGGTGCGTGTCTGTTGAATAGGAAAGAGCCAACATACTTTAGCCTCGCCAACAAAATGTACTCATGCATATATCTCAGCATTGTGTCCCCAACTTTGTACCCCTACGTTAATGAAAAGTGATCAACAATCCTTCCGTAAGTGATAAATTTCCGATAATTCTAAGCACTCCACTAGAAAAAGGTCCTCCACATGTTCCCAGATGGCAGACAGACAAAGCGGACTGAGAAGAGTTTCACAACACTACTCGTTTAAGTTGGACTGACATATGTAGGTTAAACATAGATGAAGCTGTGCAGTATTTCACAGCTTTTCTTGCTGATGCAGCAGCCAAGTGCATACCGCAAACATCTGGTATGCCTGGCAAGCGACGCATCCCATGGTGGAACACTGAGTGTAGGAATGCGCGAAAGGAGCAGAACAGGGCATGGAGGTGGCTTCGGAATTCACCGACAGCCGAAAATCTTGACAGCTTTAAGAAAATTAAGCCTCAAGGCAGGAGAACGCGTCGGCCGGCCAGAAGAAGAAGCTGGCACAAGTTTTTATGAGGAATAAGTTCATATACACAAGAGGCTAAAGTGTGGAACATGGTTCGTAGGATAGCAGGAAGACAAGTACATTCACTCCCACACGTGAACACACAAGGTGACAGCCTGGAAGGTCAGGCGAACTTCCTCCGTGCTCACTACGAGCAGGTGTCTAGCTTATCACAATATACTGAAGCTTTCGAAAGGTATAAAGCAAAAATAGAAAAGCAGGAACTAGAACACAAGTGTACAAACTACGTGGCATTTAACCAACCTTTCAACTTAGCTGAGCTACAAACATCACTAAACTCCCGCAGTAATTCTTCCCCAGGCTACGACCGTGGCGTGTATGAAATGTTGAAAAACCTGCCGCTCTAAACGCGAAAAACACTACTCTCCCTATACAATGCTATCTGGTTTGCTGGCGTCATACCTGATTCCTGGAAAGAGGCTATTAACATTCCCATTTTATGAGAGGACAAGGACCCTTCCTCAGTTTCAAGTTATAGGCCTATTGCACTTACAAGCTGCATTTGTAAGCTTTTTGAACAGATTATACACCACCGACTTTTACATCTTCTTGAAACACATAGTCTGCTCATTCCACTGTGGATTTGGAGAGATTAGATCCCGCACCGACCATCTGGTGCGTATCGAGGCACAGATCCGAGACGCTTTCGCCCACAAACAATAGTTCCTCTCCAAGTTCCTCGGTGTCGCGAAGGCTTACGACACAACGTGGCGTTTTGGCATATTAAGAGACTTGTCCCACCTGGGTTTGCGCGGTAAAATGTTTTCCATAATCGAAAGTTACTTGTCCAATCGAACATTCCGTGTCCGCGTAGGCAGTGTTCTCTCCCAAACATTTGTCCAGGAAACGGGAGTACCGCAAGGTGGTGTACTTAGTTGTACACTTTTTATTATCAAAATGAATTTCTTGCAGCTGTCCATCTCCCGCAATATAATCTATTGTACATATCTCGACGACGTTCCACTTTGCTTCAAGTCATTCAACTTGGCAATATGTGAGCGGCAAGCTCAGCTGGGTTAAAACAAGGTTTCCAAATGGGCAGATGAAAACGGATTCTGACTTAACCCACAAAAAAGCACGTGTGTCTTGTTCTCTCGAAAGAGAGGCATGCACTCAGGACCTGACATTCGTCTTAACGGGGAACGTCTGTCTGCCAAAGCCAAGCACGAATTCATAGGTCTAACCTTAGAAAACAAGTTGACTCTCATACCGCACATCAAGTATTTAAAAAGAATGTCTAATAGCCATGAATATTCTAAAAGTAGTGTCACGTACCTTGTGGGGCAGTGACAGGCAATGTCTCATAAATTTGTATAAAAGCCTAATTCGTCCCCGCTTACACTGTGGGGCCGTTGTTTATCAGTCTGCGACTACCAGTGCTTTGAAGATGATGAACCCCGTGCACCACTTAGGCATTCGCTTTTCTATAGGGGCTTTGCACACGAGCCTTATGGAAAGCCTGTATGTGGAGTCGATTGAGTAGTAACTCCACTTACAGAGATGTTACACATCTTTTGTGTACTACCTCAAGGTGAACGCAGACAAAAAACACCCCTCTCATTTCACAATCAATGATCGGCCATATTCTGCCCTGTTCCACAGCCGTCCTTCAATGAAGCAGCCCTACTCACTTCGTGTGAGAGGGCTCGCTGAGGAAATAGATGTACCACTTCTGGAACACTGTTTGATGGCCCCTGCTGCATATCTACCGCCGTGGCAGTGGCAGCTTATGGGCTGTGACATACCTTTTGCGGAAGTCACAAAGCATGCACCTGTTGCCCACATCCGCACATACTTTCATGAACTGCAACACAAATACAGTTGTCCCGAATTTTACACCAGTGCTTCAAAAACGGACACTCTGTCTCGTACGCTGCAGTTGGCCCATCATTTTCAGATGCCGGTACTCTTCATCCTTACACAAGCATCCCTACTGCAGAAGCTCATGCGTTACTTGCGGCTGTCAAACACAACAAACAAATAAAATTACAAGGCGAAGTGATATACACAAACTCCCTAAGCGTGGTAAAAGCCCTCAAAACCCTGAAAAAACACAAACATTCCGTTCTTGTATCTCTTTACTCACTCCTATGCAGAGTATACGCACTGAAACAGCATGTCGTAGTGTGCTTGGTGCCAGGACACCGCTAGATAGGAGGGAACGAACTGGTGGACCACTTGGCTGCATCTACCCAAAACAACACTGCTGCCAATACATCCATACCTGTCCCTGCGCTTGACCTGAAGCCCTTCCTTCGATGGAAGCTCAGGTCGTGTTGGCCGCGGCTATAGGATAGGCAAACACAAAACAAATTATGTGTAATAAAACCAATACTTGGAAATTGGCCACCAATATCCAAATCACGCTACACACAAGTAACACTCACCAGATTACAAATAGGACACACACACAGCACACATGCATATGTGTTGACTGGGGGGGGGGAGCAACCCATCTGTGAGAGATGTGGGGAACTGCTTACGGTTTTTCATATACTTGTACAGTGCAGTGAGTTGCACTCCCTAAGAAAAAACCACTTTTTAGTACCCTACCCTCTAAAGCAAGAGTGAGTAAAAAGGGCGTCTTTTTGTCCCATAACAATAATTGTCATCTATATTGCGTTCCGTCTTTGCGCTATGGCCCCGCGCCCAGTACATTCCGGTCACGATCGACATGCCCATTGTCAGGGTTACATTGCATTCTCGATAGGAATGTGGCCAGCGCCGAGCTTTCAAGAAAGAAAGCACATGCAGGCCTGATGATGATTATTGTTATGGGACAAAAAGACACCCTTTTTAATCGATATTTTTTTAGAGTGTACCGACAGCAACTTCCATTAGACCCACTCATGTTCATCGGTAGAGATCCTCTTTGTAAGCTTGAATTGCTGTTCATGTTTTTAAAAGATGTAGATAGCTTTCACTGCATATTTCAAGGTGATCCGTAGCACGACCTCTATACAGAGGTCGAGGCTGCGGTGGTACCTTTGAAGACAGCACCTGCCTCGCTACCCTTGGGCTCAAGAGCATGCATCGACGAGCCATTCGTGGTAATCTCCTTTTCGCAATGTAGCTGCATCATCACAAGCACCGTCTTTAACTTCCGCAACACATATTTCATGTCACTTCCATCATTTTAAATGCTTATATGTTTTAACCCACCCTAGGGTGCGGAATTTTAGACCTCTTTACAGCCATGAAACATTATCATAGTTCATATCCTGTACCTATTGCGTAAAATCATGCACCCTTGCCATTTTATAAACATTTTCATGGCACTCTTTGGCCAAGTATGGCCCTTGAGCCATTAAAACTCATGTATCATCATAAACCTCTTCTCCATTGATCGCCACTTGAAAAGGCGGCGCACCGAATCAAACGCGATGCCGACTTCGGAAAAACAAGACCATTTCCCTAAGTACCACGTTATTCATTGCGAAAACTCGGACAAAAAGCCCGCAACGTCTCCCCATTCCTCGTGTCCAGGTGCCTAACCGAGACTACCGGAACGGGCTATAAGGCTACAAAGATGGCAAGCGGAACTTGCTGGTAAAAGGTAAAGACAAGACACAGTTTCAGAAACTAGAAAAATTAGTAGAATTCGGGGACAAGCCCGTAACCGTCTCTGCACACCGAACGATGAACACTGTCAAAGGCGTTGTGTCAGACGATGACCTAAAAGACCTAACAAACGATGAGCTTCTGGCTGGATGGAAGGACGAAATGGTTATTCACGTACAGCGTATCGTAGTGAGAAGAGAAAACAAAGAAACTCCAACCAAGCACATAATTGTGACGTTCGGGTGCTCCACACTACCAAGTAATGATTACCGGCTACCTAAAACTGTTTGTGAGACCCTACATTCCGAAACCGCGGCGCTGCTTCAAGTGCCAAAGATTCGGACATGCTTCTCAGAGTTGCCGTGGCCAGCTTACCCGTGCACGGTGAGGTACCTCGGGCCACTCTACAGATGATGACTGCAAGGCCGAACCCCACTGCGTGAACTGCGATGGGGAACATGCGGCGTATTCTGGATCCTGCACAGCATGGAAAAAAGAAAAAGAAATTATTGCCATCAAAGTCACCCACAACATCAGTTTCCGCGAAGCAAGGCATCGCGTTTCTTCTTTTTATGCAACAAAATCATTTGCTGAAGTGGTGCAACAGGGGGAAGCACCACGACGGCATCAGGCGGCCACCCAAGCTACGCACAGCGTACTGGAGCGATCGCCGCTTGCCCCTACTGCGGGAGCAGCCAAGGCTGTTCCAACCTCAGTCAACACGGCCCCACCACAGACGTCGACGTGCACTGGCACAAGCCAGGGCAACGGGCAGACTTCAGGAGCCCCGTCGACGTCCGGTGTAGAGAGTTTGAAGGCATTGGCTCCTGAGCCGAAGCTTACAACGCCCAGGGACTGCTCGGAAGAGCGATGGTCCAACGTTTCTAATGAACCTATGGACACAACTGGCAGTCAAACGGTGCCTGCAGCGCCGAAGAAGCGGCGAGTTTCTCTCGACCGCTCCAAAAAGGACAAAAGACAAATTACAGGGCCTCCAAAGAGCCCTGTAAAATAAGTTTCGTTTTCCATAACCTGAAAGGTTATGGTACCATTCTGTTTTGACTTTAGTATCACACACACGCCACGAAGGTTTAATCGCCAACAACTGAATTCTAACTTCACTTTTCTTCTCAAGTTCATCGCAAGTTCATCGCCCAAAATGGCTTTTCTTCTCCATTGAAATTGTAGAGGACTCAATCATGACATAGGTGACAAAAAAGATTTGCTAAGTAGTCTCTCTCTAATGGCTATGTGCTTCCAGGAGACCAATCTGAGCGAAAAACACACCAACGTCCTCAGAGGTTTTACCGTAGTACGGCGCGATCGCGTCCACGCTAGCTGGTTGTCCGGTGCCGTGGCTGTGTTCGTCAAAAGTCGTATCGCAGTGACAGAGATCGCCATCAACAGTCACATTGAGGCCGTGGCTGTCACCATTTTAGCTCACAAAACTATCACCATATAATCCATCTGTATCCTCCCACACACGCATTTTAGAACTAAAAATATAGAGCATATATTGGACCAATTTCCTGAACCGTTTGTTATTGCAGGGGATTTTAACGCGCACGGAATGCTTTGGGGAAGTAGTACAACTGACACTAGAGGACAAACCCTCTAAGATTTTATTATGAACAATGACGTATGTCTTTTAAATACTGGTAGCGTCACCTACTGCTCCCCAAGCACAGGAGCCACTAGCTGCTTAGATCTAGCGCTGTGCTTACCTTCGCTTTTTTGCGAACTAAAGTGGAGCGTGATAGATATTGTCTACGGCAGTGACCATATGCCTGCTCTCATAAAATTAACAAAAACCCTCCCCACCACTCAATCCCGAACACCGCGTTGGAAACTACATCTGGCAGACTGGCCACTGTTCACTGAAAAAGCTACCCTAGAAAAAGAGATGCTTGATGGCCTAAACATAGAGGTAATGAACGAGACAGTCACCGCCTGCATACTTGCGGCAGCCGAACAAACTATACCACAATCCTCCGGCATTATAAAGAAAAAACTTAAACCCTGGTGGACAAAAGAGTGCACAGAAGCTAAAAAAATGCAACACAAGGAGTGGGGCATTTTTCGTAAACATCCTACAGGAGAGAACCTCCTAGCATTTAAAAAGGCGAGAGCAAAGGCAAGATTTATTCGCAGGCAGGCTGAAAAAATCTCGTGGAAAAAGTACATTCCATCCATCAACAGCTACATCACATCTAAAAGAATGTGGGATCAGGCGCACAAGTTTAACGGCAACTACAGTTCATATACCATCCCCATTCTCTCAACCCCTGGCATCCAGACAACTTTAGGCGAATAGGCAGACCTACTAGCGCAGCACTTTTGCGCTATTTCGAGCTCAGCAAACTATACGGCAGCTTTCCTGAAGCATAAACAATCTACAGAAAAACAAAAGCTTCCTATTACAGGTTATCACGACAGATCATACAACTCCCCCTTAACCCTGCAGGAAATTAGCAGAGTGCTTTCTCAAGCTAAAAAAACAGCACCTGGCCCAGACAAAATACATTACCAAATGCTCGCCCATTTGTCCCAGGAAGCAGTGAAGGCATTGCTGCACTTTTTTAACGCTATTTGGATCACTGGCAGAATGCCAACAGAGTGGAAAAAAGCCATTATAATTCCATTTCTCAAAGCCGGAAAAAACCTTACATTACCAACAAGCTACAGGCCCATAGCACTTACACGTTGTATGGCGAAATTCTTCGAAAGCGTTAATAATATTAGGCTAACATATATCCTAGAAACCGATAACTTGATAGATGTTCACCAATGTGGTTACAAGAAAGGATGTTCCACCACCGATCACCTCGTTCGCCTTGAACATACAGTACGAGAAGCTTTCCTGTACAAGCAGCACTGCTTAGCAGTATTTTTCGATCTTGAAAAGGCATATGACACAACGTGGAAGTACGGTATTTTACGAGACCTGGCAGATCTCGGAATTCGCGGAAGGATGCTCAACTGCTTGTCCGACTTCCTATCGAACCGTATAGTTCAGGTTCGTTTAGGTACTACTCTTTCAGAAACTTTTACTCAAAAGAACGGTGTGCCTCAGGGCTGTGTCTTAAGCACAACCCTCTTTGTCGTCAAAATGAACTCTGTGAACCAGGTCATACCATCTACTCTTATGCACTCACTATATGTGGATGATCTCAAAATAGCGTGCCGCTCATCTAACATGGCGACGTGCGAGTGAAAGATTCAAATGGCTTTAAACAAGCTAACACAGTGGGCTAACAAAAATGGCTTCCGGTTTTCTGAGGAAAAGACGGTTGCTGTAGCGTTCTCCCAGAAACGATGCTTACAAGCAGACCCTGTACTTAAAATAAACGAAACAGTATTGCCAATAAAACAAGAACAGAAGTTTCTGGGGGTCGTATTCGATAAGAAGCTCAATTTTCTTCCACACATTAATAATTTCAAGGTGAAGTACAACACCGCTTTCAATGTGCTCAAAGTCTTGTCCCGAAAGCACTGGGGTTCCGACCGTAAGTGCCTCCTGCTCATCTACCGCTCTTTAGTATGCAGCAAATTAGACTACGGTAGTATAATATACGGTTCAGCAAGAGACTAGTACCTCAAGTGCTTAGGCCCTGTCCATCACAAAGTGTTACGCCTCGCAGCAGGTGCCTGTCGAACCTCACCTATTTCGAGCTTATACGCCGAAAGTAGCGACCCATCCTTGGAATATAGGAGAACGAAACTAATGCTCACGTATGTCCTTAGAGTTCGTTCTTCACCAGATCATATATGCCACAGTATTGTCACACGCTGCGACCTACGACAACACTACGCCAACAAGCCAAACGCAATTGCCACTAATACTAAGATTTGAAGAAAAATTTCACGCCCTAAATTTCTCTTACGAAGCACTCTCCGTCGCCCGAAGGCCACCCAGTTCGGCCCCATGTAATGACTTCTCCGAATTCTTGGATATTAACTGACACATAGAAAAAACAAAACACCCCACGTGGACATATAATACACGAAATACTTACATTACAAGAAACGTACAACACTTACGAAGAATTTTACACTGATGGTTCGAAGAGATCTGCTTATGTCAGAAGCAGCATGGTAGGAGAACGACACGAACAAATAACTAGACTACCGCAGTTTGTATCCATCTACACCACTGAGTGCTATGCGTTACGAATGGCAGTACGATACATTATAAGCTCAAAACTTAAAAAAAGCTATAATACTTACAGACTCATTGGGTGCGCTGAAAAGTCTCAATTGTAAACTCAGTATAAGCCATTCATAGGCGATATTTTAAACATGCTATCCCACACACCTGATGACAACACCATACGCCTCTGTTGGGTCCCGAGTCATGTCGGGATCTCAGGTAATGATAGGGCAGACCAATTAGTTGCAACAGCAAAAGAGATGCGCGAGTCAAACACCAACATACTGGCCAGAGATGGGATTCAAGCTGTTCGCCGGGCCACCGCCTTTCACTGGCAGCAGGAATTAAAATCACGACAAAACAACAAACTTCACATAATTAAACCTGTTCTTGGTGAATGGAAAACCTGTCTTCATCAAGCACGTTTTATCGAAGTAGTTATACGTCGACTACGAATAGGTCATACGCACATCACACATAACTATCTATTGGCAGGCCCCCGCAGGGGCGTCTGCGCAAGCAGGCGTTTGTTGTGTAGCGACACCATGGACCGGAGCTAACGGGGGGTTTCGATCCCCTCCCACGCCTAGCTGTGCGTGGCTTTGCCGTGTCCGGGGAAAAGGAAATTCTGGGGGTTGAGCCGATGCTGAGTGATTGGACCTTTAAGGCCCCCCAGAGGCAGCAACACACCCCTTTGGCCCCGGCTTCACGTGGACGGCAGTCGTCTTTTGCTATCTCTCTCTCCCTACATCTTCGTCTTATGTCCCACTTTTTATCTGTCCGGCGATCTTCTCTTTTCCATCTACTTCCAAATTTTCTGGCGGGAAGGGTTAACCTTGCGTGCTTATCCAACCTAGGATAAACCATATTAGGTTAAAATGATGGCGTACTGCTGGCGTTGCGCAGACGTGGTCACATGCTCTGCCATGTCCCCTAGCTGGGCTCCGTGGTGGGTGGTAGGCGCCGTTGCCGAACAAATGCTTTCTTTCATGGGATCACCAAACCCCTTCCTAAGTGATCGCCCCCAGAAAAGGGGGCGCACCAAAACAGCCTCACAGTTTTCATTTGGTCCTTGTGCTACAAGACACCGCTCATCATCATCATCATCATCATCATCATCACCACCACAGTGTGTAATAAAGAATCATGACTTGTTCCCAAAGTATCATGTCATACATTGTGAAACCACAGGAAAAAAAGCATCAAACATATCACCATTTCTAGTTTCCAGATGCCTCACTGATACCATCGGCACTGGCTACAAAGCCACCAAGATGGCCAGTGGGGACCTGCTAATAGAAGTCAAAGAGAAAATCCAGTATAAGAAACTAAGCAACCTTGTTGCGTTTGGGGACAAACCTCTCACCGTTACCGCTCACCGGACATTGAACACAGTGAAAGGTGTCGTATCAGATGAAGCTCTTGTAGACCTTACCGAAGAAGAACTTTTGAACGGCTGGAAAGACGAGAATGTCATGCACGTGCAGCGCAATAAAATTAGGCGAAATAATCCAGAACTCCCCACAAAACACATTGTACTGACATTTGGACCAAACACACTCCCAGAAACAGTCGCTACAGGCTATCTCATGCTCCGTGTTCGACCATATATAACAAACCCGAAACGTTGTTTCAAGTGCCAACGATTTGGCCATGCTTCCCAAAGCTGTCGAGGGCAGCTCATGTACGCAAGGTGCGCCATCACAGGGCACTCTGCTGATGACGGTAAGTCTGAGGCTGAGGCCCATTGTGCGAACTGTGATGGTGAACATCCCGCTTATTCTCACTCATGCCCAGCCTGGAAAAGAGAAAAAGAAATTCTCACAATTAAATTTCGAAAAAAATGTCAGTTTCAGGGAAGCCCGGCAGCGCGCATTGCACACTTTTCTACAGAAGCCATTCGCCGAAGTGTTGCAAGGGGGGTCAGCACCACTACGGTTTTCGGCGAAGGTCTGGACGACGCCTGGCGTGCCGAGGCAACCGCCAGCAGACCCCACTGGAGAAGCAGCCCTGGCTGCTTCGCGCTCTTTGAACGCGGCCTTACCAAAAGCCCCTGTGAACCCTGGCAGCAGCCAGGGCAATACAGAAACTATAGAGGTTTTCTTGACCTCTGGCCCGGTGGGGGCGAAGGCTTTGTCTACGACGTACACGACTGTCTGGCGCCTCTCCAGAGGCGATGGACACCACTGACCCACCGGCGCCGACTGCGACGAAGGAGTGGCGAGAGCCCCTTGACCGCTCCAAGAAAAAAAACACCAATAACAGGGCCCCCTAAAGGCTCTGTAAAGTAAGTCACCCCCAATCTGTACACACAGCACTACTTTACACCCAATATGAAAACACAAATTATACAATGGAACTTCAGAGGACTGCTTAAAAACCTCGACGATGTCCGAGAACTTTTACACAAACACTCGCCAAAAGTGCTGTGTGTGCAAGAAACACACTTGAAACCAAAACATACAAATTTACTTAGAGACCAAATCATCTTCCGCAAAGATCGAGATGATGCAATCGCATCATCAGGTGGCGTTGCTATTATATTAGACAAATGCAAAGCTTGTCAAGATTTGCAGATACAAACGGCCCTCGGAGCAGTGGCCATTCGTGCTGTTGTCTTAGGGAAACTTGTTACCATTTGCTCAATGTACATTTCTCGTCATTATCAGTTGCAGAAACAAGAATTTCAGTCTTTTATGGATCAACTACCTGAAACATATATCGTCCTTGGTGATTTTAATGCCCACAGCCCTTTGTGGGATGACTCGAGGAGTGATGCGCGAGGCCGCTTGATTGAGAACTTCATTCTTTCCACAGATGCATGCAATTTAAATAAGAAAGAACCAACATTTTTTAGCCTGGCAAACAAAACGTATTCGTGCATTGATCTTAGCATTGTTTCTCCTATACTTTTACCTTATTTTAATTGGGATGTTAATAAAAACCCTTATGGGAGTGATCACTTTCCCATATTACTGAATACGCCAAAAGAAAATGAATTTCTACCTTAGGCTCCAACTTGGAAGGTAGAGAGAGCAGATTGGGTGAAGTACCAGGGTGTTAGTACCATATCGTGGGCCGAGATTACCTCTCTAGGAATCGACTCTTCCGCTACGTATTTCATTGCTTTTATTATTGACGCTGCTTCAGAATGTATCCCCGAGACAAGTTGTGGTCCCTGCAGACGTCGTGTCTCGTGGTAGAACGATGACTGCAGGAATGCTCGCAAAAAGCAGAATAACGCGTGGTGTCTATTGCGTGACTGCCCAACTGCAGAGAATCTGATCAATTTCAAACAAGTAAAGTCTCAAGGGCGAATGACGCGCTGACAGGCTAGGAGAGAAAGCTGGCAGAAGTTTTTGTCAGGCATTAATTTTTACACTGATGAAGTTAACGTCTGGAACAGAGTGAATAGGATAAGAGGCCGACAGACGCACTCACTCCCTCTAGTAGACACAGAGGGTAACAGCCTTTAGAATCAAGCAGCCTCCCTGGGAGCATACTTTGAACACGTGTCCAGCTCATCGCACTATTCTGATACGTTCAAACGATAAAAGAGAGAGTAGAAAGGCCAAAACTTGAACGTAAATGTGGAAAAAATGAGCCATACAACAGACCTTTCTGCTTGGCTGAGTTGCAGGCAGCGCTAAACTGCTGCAACGAATCAGCCCCAGGCTCTGATTGTGTTTTATATCAGATATATGCTTAAACACTTGCCTCAAGAAACACATAAAACTCTCCTCTTTTTGTATAACTGCATATGGGCTTCTGGCGAGATTCCCTCTGCGTGGAAAGAGGCCATAGTAATACCTATTCTTAAACAGGGCAAAGATCCATCTTCCGTATCGAGTTACAGGCCTATTGCTCTGACTAGGTGTCTCTGCAAATTATTTGAAAAGATGATAAACTGCTGATTATTATACTTTTTGGAATCAAACAAACTCCTCGACCAATATCAGTGCGGATTCCGAGAGGGTCGGTCCACCACAGACCATCTCATCCGCATAGAGGCGCGAATACGCGAAGCTTTCATTCATAAGCAGTTTTTCCTATCTCTTTTCCTTGACATGGACAAGGCATACGACGCAACGTGGCGTTTTGGAATATTAAGAGACCTCACACATTTAAATATACGAGGTAATATGCTAAGTGTAATAGAAAATTATCCGTTCAATCGTACATTTCGTGTTCGAGTGGGCAATGCGTTGTCACGACCGTTCGTGCAAGAAACGGGAGTACCGCAGGGCGGGGTCCTCAGTTGTACTCTCTTTGTAGTCAAAATGAACTCCCTGCGATCGTGCATCCCACGTAACATCTTTTATTCAGCATACGTTGATGACCTACAGATACGTTTTAAATCCTGTAATCTCTCGGCATGCGAGCGACAGGTTCAGCTATGTGTTAACAATGTGTTTAAATGGGCAGATGAGAACGGTTTCAGACTGAATCCACTAAAGAGCTCCTGTGTTCTGTTTTCTAGGAAGAGAGGACTCTACCCTGATCCTCATATAGAGTTGCAGGGAGAGCTGGCAAGAGTGAACGAAAATTTTTAGGCATAATTCTAGACACGAAGCTCACGTTTATACCACACATTGAGTACATTAAGGAGAAATGCATGAAAACAATGAACATCCTCAAAGTGCTGTCCCGCACAAGTTGGGTCAGTGACAGAAAATGTCTGATGAGCCGCTACAAAAGCCCTATTCGCACACGTCTAGACTATGGGGCGATAGTGTACCAGTCCGCACCACCAACGGCATTGAAAATGCTGTACTCTGTCCACCATCTAGGCATTCGCCTTTCTACGGGAGCTTTTCGTACAAGCCCCGTGGAAAGCCTCTACGCAGACTAAGATGAATTGTCGCTACATATACAAAGATTGTACCTGTCTTTTACATATTTTTTGAAGATAACCGCAAAGACCGACCACCCTACATAACCTGCTGTAAACGACACATCCAGCTCCCAGCTCTTTCAAAACCAACCCACATTGAAACAGCCCTTCTCGTTGCGTGTTCGAGCACTAGCTTTGGACACAGGTGACGCATCGCTCGAACACCACGTAATGGCTTCTACTACATGCACCCCGCCATGGCACTGGCAGGTTATAAATTGTGACACATCTTTCATGATTGTGACAAAGCATGCCGAACCCCTACACATTCATATGTACTTCTGGGAATTGGCACACAAATATGCCTATCCTGAATTTTTCACTGATGCATCAAAGACTCGCGCGAACGTATTTTATGCAGTGGTGGGCCCATCTTTTTCGCATGTCGGTATTCTCCACCCTCCCACAAGCATTTTTAGCTGAAGCTTCTGCAATACTGGCGGCAGCAAAACACATTACAGAAACGAAAATAAGTAATGCAGTCTTATACACGGATTCATTAAGCGTTGTAAAAACATTAAAAGCCATCAGAAAGTACAAAAATCCTGTCATTGCTTCGCTATACTCTCTCCTTTGTGCCATTTACGCATCGAAACAGCATGTAGTAGTATGTTGGGTACCAGGATACCGTGAAGTTGAGGGAAACGTTCTAGCGGATAAGCTCGCAACATCAGTCTATGCGAACACTCCGCAATCATCTGTAGCTATCCCCGTAATGGACTTAAAACCCTTTTTGAGAAAAAAGCTGAGGAATTATTGGCAACGTACATGGGACGGACAAGTACATAATAAATTACATTTAATCAAGCCTTACATTGGTGACTGGCCACCAACATCACAAACACGCCGTACAGAAGTAGCAAAGTAGCACTCTGTCGGTTACGTATCGGACGCACATATAGTACACACTCACACCTTCTGACTAGTGGTGATCCACCAATGTGTGAGAAATGCGGCGAACCCCTTAGTGTCCTACTTATTTTGATACAGTGCAGTGAATTAGCTCCTATTAAAAAAAACATTTTCCAACATCCTACCGAGAACAAATGCCTCTTCACCCGGCGATGTTCCTCGGTAGAGATCCACTTTTCCAACATCATTCATTATTTGCATTTTTTAAAAGATGTTCGCAACTTCCACGTGATCTACCCTGGTAATCTGTAGAACAACCTCACACAAGAGGTCGTTGCTGCCATACATACAATACAAAGCACATGTTTCACGGCCCTTGGAGACAAGGACGCCGGAGAGACATTCGTGCTCTATAATTTCTACATAGCTTATCATCAGAACCATTGACCACTAGTTTTCACTCAACACTTTTCATGTCACTCTCATAATTTTATTCCCTATATGTTTAGCCGCCTTTAGAGTGAGGAATATTAGGCCCTTTTACAGCCACTCATCATACCCATAGCCCAAATCTTTTGCCGCATGTATTGGCGCTCTTTGGCCACAACGTGGCCCTTGCGCCAAGAAACAGTATATCATCATCATCATCATCATCATCATCATCATCATCATCATCATCATCATCATCATATCTATTGGCAGGCGAAGAAGCTCCAACATGGGATAAGTGTCAGGAGCAACTAACTGTAATGCACATTTTAATAGCTTGCCCCGCCGCGGTGGTCTAGTGGCTAAGGTACTCGGCTGCTGACCCGCAGGTCGCGGGTTTAAATCTCGACTGCGCCGGCTGCATTTCCGATGGAGGCGGAAATGTTGTAGGCCCGTGTACTCAGATTTGGGTGCACGTTAAAGAACCCCAGGTGGTCAAAATTTTCGGAGCCCTCCACTACGGCGTCTCTCATAATCATATGGTGGTTTTGGGACGTTAAACTCCACAAATCGTATCATTTTAATAGCTTGCCCACATATGGAAACAATAAAAGAAAGACATCTCTGTATGTTTTACAGGTTAAAGATTCCCTTTCATACAATGCTACTGTTAAGCGATGACGCCCTAATACCCATACCTGATGTGATCAGCTTTTTAAATGAAGCACAACTTCGGAACAAGGTCTAACTACACTAAACTATGCTACCGCTAGACATAGCAAAATTTAACTGATATGACCCGTAGCACAGCCTTTTCGGAAAGGCATTTGCTGCAGCTGGAATTTACAACGAGGCACATGCCTCCCGGCCCTTAGGTATAAGGACACGATTATGGCATTAGTGCTATGTAAAAGCCGTTACGGTTTTGACATAAGCTCATGCACCAACCATGCACATTGACCACCCCGAGCATCACACACATAATCTTAGAAGAGATATAAACTTCACGCGTTTACAGGGCCAATCCTTTTAGGCTTTTATACAGCCGCGCTTCATCGCTCATCATATCCCATATGTCATCGTGTCCAGACATTTCAGAGTCATTGTCTTAACCCTGTCCGCTGTAGGTATTCTCACCACGAGTCTGGCGCAGCATAGCCTTGGTCACTCTTGCACCACAAAGTACAACAATACTTGTGTGTTTAAACCCATTTCAGGGCGTAGAATTTTAGGCCTCTTTATAGCCATGAAACAGTACTGTAGTTAATATCCTGTACATATTGTATCAAATCATGCACCACTGCCAATTTATCAACATTTTCCATGGCACTCTTTGGCCAAGTATGGCCATTAAAACACATATATCATCATCATCGCGCAAAAAAAGAGGGCAAGATAAAAAACACCGGATATAAAATTGAATTTGAACCCGGCCCTCCTGCGTGGCAGCCCGGAATTCTACCACAAAGCTATAGCTGGTGTTTGAAACTCAGCTGCAAACTGGCCCCATGCGGCTTCAAATAATCGCGTTAACATAAGTAAGATAGCGTTTCAGAACACTAAAGTAAAAAAGAGGCATAACAGAATGCGAACTACATAACCTATTGCATGCTAAATGCTCCAACCCAGTGCAAAAGCCTCAGGCACAATTCATCGTCGTCAGCCGCATCGTCAACAAAATACATTCAGTACCTTGCAAGTGTGTTGAATAATGGCTTAGTAGACGCTTCCCTACTATACAAAATTTATGATTTATGACTCAGAGGTCAACATGCAAGTGCGGCTGTGGTTGTTGCCCCAACAGTGTAAAATCGCAAACAACCTCTAGAAAGACCACTATATTGATGCTTTTGCTGTGACTGTGCTGCGCCTTCCGCGCAGGCCTGGCGGTTTTTTTCATTCTTGTTTTCAATCATGGTAATCACAGTTTCACTCGTCTTGAAACCATGGTCACTTCTCATACCACACCCGTATATCGCATCAGTTGTCACGTCCATAATTTGATTCTACGTACACGTCTTGTTGGCGCCTATATAGCAGATCATTTCAGGCTTGTTTACGTTCTATAAATTCTCACGGCAGTGAGCATATCCGAAATAAAGAACGAAGGAAATAAATGTCTTGACAATGTTAACGGGGAGTCCTGCAGCCAAGATGGCGGCACGTGAACAACGCGAGCGCTAGCTATTGCAATAGTCGTCTTCGTCGCGTCAACGGAGCATTCCTTCTCGGTCATCCCGGCTTGTAACAATATCATTGTAGCCATTGGTTTTCGCTAGCACGTAATGAAAGTACATGATGTTTTATGGCTACGCCTTGAAGTTAAGCCACATAGAACATAGTAACCACCAGATAATTTCATTCGTGGTTTATTCCCATAATAATGCGAAACAACATGAAGGCAAGACGATGTCGCGTGTACAAACGGTCAAGTTCGTCAGCCATCCATAAGGTCTCATCGTCGGTCAATGAATGCTGCCACGGCCCGCTTTGACACGCTGGTGGGCCACTCTCGTATAAATTCTATAATGCTGTCCGCCACGAGGCAGTCGCGGCCCGCGCTGCTGTGATTATATCCAGCGTGCGTTAGTAGCACAGTCTCGTCATAGGACCCGTTGTGAATCACCGGCCAGGAGGTACCGTCCACCAGTGTCGGCATAGACCTGCGCAGCCAAGGCAACACAGACGTTGTAATCTGTGTTCGTTTGTGGTATAATGTATATACTGAAGTGAGAGTTAGCTCAGCTATAAAACAACCAGGTAAGAAACGTGAATCAGTTCATAATATTGGAACTGGTGCACTACCTTCTTCACGTCTGAATTGTTCGAATACAGTAGCAGTAATTCTCTCATGACATGACAATTAGGGCGCGCAATAAACGACGACAAAGATGATGACATCAAGATGATGACAAGCATTTTTTCGTCGTCGACTTTCTCTTACAACGTGGCATTCGAAACGAAGTGCAATTTGTGTGAACTATTTCATTTGGCTATGTGTCAAGTAGCACAAAATGTTGGCATCGACGTCAACATCGCCACGGTGGATCAACGAAAGTACATTTGAAAGTGCGCCCCAGAAGTTTTCTACCGTGACGCGGGAGCTCTCTGAGCTGAATAAAACAACGACACATAAAGATGCACACATGATGAGTGCTATATTGATTTCGTATAGCAGTCATCCTGTGTGCATACTTATGTATCATTGTTTCATTAGCTATATTACGCGTGCAATACAAAATCAAGTAGCCCAAATTTTAGTTTTAACCGCAGCCTAGACAAGACCGAGAAATTGGCAATGTGGACGCT